>NC_053489.1:471046947-471261947 GCF_905171775.1 Rana temporaria | reverse complement strand
AGTAAAAAAAAAACAAAAAAAAAAAAACATAAATCTATCCCCCATTTCGTAGGCACTATAACTTTTGCGCAAACCAGTCGCTTATTGTGATTATTTTTTTTTTTTTACAAAAATACGTCGAAAAATACGTATCGGCCTTAACTGAGAAAAAAAAAAAGTGTTTTTTTAAAAAAAATTGGGATATTTATTATAGCAACAAGTAAAAAAATATATATTTTTTTTTAAATTGTCGCTCGTTTTTTGTTTATAGCGCAAAAAATAAAAACCGCAGAGGTGATCAAATACCACCAAAATAAAGCTCTATTTGTGGGGAAAAAAGGACGCCAATTTTGTTCGGGAGCCACGTCGCACGACCGCGCAATTGTCAGTTAAAGCGACGCAGTGCCGGAAGCTGAAATTTCGCCTGGAAACGAAGGGGGTTTATGTGCCCAGTAAGCAAGTGGTTAATTTTGACAGAGAGATCAGGGGAAGAGGCACGTGGGGAAGGAAAAAATTATAATTACATTGTTCCTAGAGACAAGTCTATGTTGTCACGCTAATTTCTGCTTATGATTTCTCTTTCCAGAATTATAGCAGTGCCTGCCACACTGAGCCAACTAAAATGTTACCTCTAGACACTTCCATAATCACATGAAAACAGCATACAGGACTAGAGTAGGTCTTAAAGTGAAACTTTAGTCATTTTCAACTTTCCATCTATTACATTTTCTGCCCTTGTTTTAAATTTGAGAGAGAGATAATATGTAAAGTGGTTGGAGGGAAGCTTCAGCATAGCAAAGATGTTTTTTTTTACAAATTATGTGAGCAGACTGCAGTTCCTCTTTAAACATTCCTGAATGCATTGGAAACTTATCATTGAAGACATTGGCCCGGATTCAGATAGAGATACGACGGCGTATTTCCTGATACGCCGTCGTATCTCTGAGTTCCGACGGTCGGATCTATGCGGCCGATTCATAGAATCAGGTTCCGCATAGATCTCCCTAAGATCCGACAAGTATAAGTGACTTACACCGTCGGATGTTAGGCTGCAATCTCCCGCTGGCCGCTAGGTGGCGTTTCATTTTTGGTACGCAACGAATATGCAAATGAGGAGTTCCGCCGATTCAGAAACGAATGACCGCCCGTCGCTTTTTTTGTACGTCGCTTGCGTTCGGCTTTTTCCTGCGTATAGTTACCCCTGCTATGTGAGGGGTATCCTATGTTAAGTATGGCCGTCGTTCCCGCGCCGAGTTTTGAATTTTTAAGTCGTTTGCGTAAGTCGATTCAGAATACGGCCGGACGCAAGTTACGCTCACGCCCAAACCAATGATGTCCTTTGGAGCAATGCACGCTGGGAAAAATCGCGGACAGGGCATGCGCTGTTGGATTGGCGCGGGGTACGCGTCTGATTTAAATTGTAGACGCCCCCTAGCCACGAAATTTAAATTCCGCTGGGGGATTTACGATACGTCGCCGCAAGTTTTGAGGTAAGTGCTTTCTGAATACAGCACTAGCCTCAAAAACTTGCGCCAGCGGATCGTAAATCAGATAGATTACGCGGATCTAAAGATCCGCTAATCTATCTGAATCTACCCCACTGTGCCTTTTTCTTTGGAGAGAATTGGATTTCCTCAAATCATATGGGTTTTCGTTTATTTTTATTTTTTTATCATGTTGGAAAACCTTTTGTACTACCAAAATGAGTGGCCCTTCAATAGATATACTGTATCATCTCTTTATTTCTTCATTTTATTTTTCTATTATGGTTATTCTTCATTACACCTAATAACATTTCTGTCTTTTGAAAGTAATTTTTTTTTTCTTCTCTTAGCTTGTGAATCTACAGTGGAACTTCTGTTCGATGCAGTCATACATTTAGGGTGCAAACCCTTCATGGAAAGCCAAAGAGCTGCTTGCATATGCCCCTATGAAGAGAAGATAGACCTTTGACCCTTGGATAGTCGTTGCAGTAATGAGCCTGGATCTGGAATATTTGTCCAGTTTATTTCAATGCATTTTGTATTTTGAAGGAAAATATATTTTTGTTTAAGTTGTGGATTGTTTCTAGAAAAATGATATTCTTGCAATTTTCTGACACAGGTATGCATACATAAATGTATGAAAGGGCACATAAATGTGTGCATATGCTTTTAATATACATTTTTGAACTGGATAATTTAATAGGATTTTTTATATAAAGAGATTTCATTTTTTTTTTTGTTTGTTTTCATTAAATTTTAGCCATTATCCTAATATCTGCTAGAGCCAGGTACACAGAAAATTTCACTACTTGGTTATTTCATGGACTGATCAGACACCTTTTACCTATTCACTGCCCGGGTCTGTTCAGATTTGGTATCTCCGGAAAGTATTTTCTAGTGGGAATATTTTGCTTTTATTCTATTAAATTTTAAGTCTTCTGTTTAAATAAATCTTAATAAATCTGTGCCTTTTCATTGTTGACATTTCATTGGGAAATTTATGAAGAGATAATTTAAACCATGCACTTTAATTCAATTAATGTTGTTAAATTTCAGGATGGCCATTTGTTATTCTGTAATGTTTAGTGTTTGTTTTTTCTTGTTTATTTGTTGTTTGTATAATTTAGCTTATAATAAACTTGTTTTAAAATACTGCCTTGTCTGTGAGTAGGTGCATTAAATTATATATCCACAATATTCTGTTATCAGAGGTTCAATGTCCTCTTTAGTTACCTTTCCATGGTGGTCTTGCCAATGCATAATATATCGGCTATATAAAAAGAAATATGAACCTTATATGTAAAAGGGAAAAGAAATGGGTGTGCATACATTTTTAAGGTGGGAGGGACAGTATGTCATAGTTGATTTAAATTAGGCTGTTACTGATTTTTTTTTTTTTTTAATCGATTAATCTACTAATTTAGATTAATTATAAAACACATACATTTTTCGGATCACCACCATATATAGTCCCCACTGTAATATCCACAGACATCTCCCCCCACTGTAATATCCACAGACATCTCCCCCACTGTAATATCCACAGACATCTCCCCCACTGTAATATCCACAGACCTCTCCCCCACTGTAATATCCACAGACATCTCCCCCACTGTAATATCCACAGACATCTCCCCCCACTGTAATATCCACAGACATCTCCCCCCACTGTAATATCCACAGACATCTCCCCCCACTGTAATATCCACAGACATCTCCCCCCACTGTAATATCCACAGACATCTCCCCCACTGTAATATCCACAGACATCTCCCCCCACTGTAATATCCACAGACATCTCCCCCCACTGTAATATCCACAGACATCTCCCCCCACTGTAATATCCACAGACATCTCCCCCCACTGTAATATCCACAGACATCTCCCCCCACTGTAATATCCACAGACATCTCCCCCCACTGTAATATCCACAGACATCTCCCCCCACTGTAATATCCACAGACATCTCCCCCACTGTAATATCCACAGACATCTCCCCCACTGTAATATCCACAGACCTCTCCCCCACTGTAATATCCACAATCACCCCCACTGTAATATCCACAGACATCTCCCCCACTGTAATATCCACAGACTTCTCCCCCACTGTAATATCCACAGACTTCTCCCCCACTGTAATATGGTCCACATCTTCCCCACTGTATAGGAAGATTAGTGTTTTCTTGGTCTTACCAGAGAACCTGGTCGAACACAAGCAGTTGAGGCTGGGTGATGACATCAGTGCACCGCTCTAGGCTCACCTAGGCCGCCGCCGGGTGGACCAAGATGGCCGCCGCTCCAGGAGCTAGGCCGAAGCGGTGGCCTTTTCTATGGCCGAGGCAGCAGCGGAGCTCCATGGATCACGTGGTGTGCCGATCCTCATATGGTGACCCATTCGGATCACGGATCATTTACGATCTGTTGCACCACTAGTACAGATCAAAAGAATTTAGATCGATCAAAAAAAATTTCCACAGCCCTAATTTAAATGTACGAACACACTGGCAGATTGTGTATGTCTTTTGTCATTTTGTCACTGCATTACTATTATTATTATTATTAGTATTACAATACAGGATTTATATAGCACCAACAATTTGCGCAGCACTTTACAGCATGAGGGCAGACCGTACATTTACAATACAATTCAAAAAAGGAAGACTTGGAGGGCCCAGTTCGTTGGAGCCTACAATGTAAAAGTTTATGCTTATTGGAAATTTTACTCAAACAGAATAAGCGCCGTTTGCTACACACCGACTTCTCCCTGAGTGGAGCTGCAACGTGGTGCATGGAGATTTGCTTTTGGTGTTCGTGTGTAGGTGTGGGTTGTCAAATTCTTGAAGTCTAGCTCTTGATTAAATAGAGCAATTGTAAAAGAAACCCAGTTTGATTACAACCAAAGATTGTTTACATTACATTTAATGGCAATTAAATGTGTTTTTTTAAAAATGCAGCATTTTAACTGAAAGGAAGAAGCCTCAAAGGGCGCATAATGCGGAATTGGAAACGGTGTGTACATATATATTGGGACGCTTCCCTATACAACTATAGGAGGAGATGTGGCCTCAAACTGGAACAAAAATATTACATTTCTCCACATTTACATGTTTGAACCTTAGAGCCTTCATGGAATTAAAGGTGTTGCAAAGGTTTGTTTTTTATTTTCTAAATAGGTTCCTTTAAGCTAGTGCATTGTTGGTTCACTTACCTTTTATTTTTATTTCCCTTTTAAATGTTTGTTTTCTTTGTCTGAATTTCGGACTTCCTGTTCCTCCTCAGTAAGCTGTTCTGGCTGACTAACCCCCCAGCCAGAATGGCTCGGATGATGGTGGAAAGCTTACGGAGGAGAAACAGGAAGTGAGAAATTCAGACTAAGAAAAAAACAACATTTTAGAAAGGAAAAGGTAAGTGAACCAACAATGCACTAGCTTAAAGGAACCTATTTAGAAAATACAAAAACAAACCTTTACAACCCCTTTAAAGTTCCCCACATACTGTATGCAATGACAGTGTATTAGAATCCCTGGTGTTCCTGCTAGTCCCCTGGTTCTCCTATTAAAAACTGACCACACTAAGCAGAAGAGAACACTGTGGTCTTGTCCTGACACGCCCCTGCTGCACAACCATGCAGTGGGAAGCTCGGTGTACTATTACTTCCCCCAGCTATTATGCAGCTGAGAACAGAGCGAATGTGACTGTATAAAAAAAGATATTTAGAATGTTTTCGTTTTTATTTTTATATAGAATAAAAAAAAAATTGCTTTTCATTTCTATTTTAAACGGAATAAGTTGTTTTACAAGGTGATCGTTTACAATCACCTTAAAGGGGATGTAAAGGTACAATTATTTTTTTTTCCTAAATGGCTTCCTTTACCTTAGTGCAGTCCTCCTTCTCTTACCTCATCCTTCGATTTTGCATATAAATGTCCTTATTTCTTCTGAGAAATCCTCACTTCCTGTTCTTCTGTCTGTAACTCCTCCACACAGTAATGGGAGGCTTTCTCCCTGGTGTGGAGTGTCGTGCTCGCCCCCTCCCTTGGACTACTGGAGAGTCAGAACGCTCTCTACATTGCAGATAGAAAAAGGAGCTGTGTGTTAGTGGGTGTCCTGACTTTCCTGTAGTCCAAGGGAGGGGGCGAGCACGACACTCCACACCAGGGAGAAAGTGTCGCATTACTGTGTGTAGTTACAGACAGAAGAACAGGAAGTGAGGATTTCTCTGAAGAAATAAGGACATTTAAAAGAAAAATGGAAGGATGAGGTAAGTGAAGGAGGACTGCACTAAGGTAAAGGAAGCTATTTAGGGATTTTGTGTTTTGTTTTTACCTTTACAACCCCTTTAACTGTCCCTAGAGGGAGGGGGGGGGCTTTGTATATGCCTAAAGTTCAATAGCATGGTTTCTTGAGGTATTGTCTAATTCTAAAGATAGAATGGTTTGCAACTCCTATTTCTACGTCAGCTTTTCTTTTCTTTTTTGACACCCAGGGTAGAACATTTTTTCCTCCCTACTCCGTGTCACATAATTACAAAGAAGGCATCAAATTATTATAATTGGAAACAAAACCATAAAAATTGGAGTGTCCTTTTTTACTTTGAGGGTCAGTATAGCTCCTTATATTGGTGGTCAGGACCACATTATATTGGTGTCACTGATTATTTACCCAATACAGAGGGGAGTGCACCATGGGTCTGCCTAGGTTGTGGAACTATGCAGGCCTAATCTGCCAATGATCACTAATCAAAGGGCCCTTAGCCACCTCTGAGGTAATCCTAGGGCTGATATAGAAAATGTACTGGGTGAAGTAATGAAACCCTAAAATAAAGTGTTATGCAAAGTTGTTTTCCGTTCAAGAGATTGTATTTTAAATTTCAAGTTATATAAGTAAAGACATTGTATAATAGAATGAACTTGGGGGGGGGGGGGGGAGAATAACTGTATACCAAAGTATACTAAAGTAAAATAAATTCGGTATGTAGTACATGTTGCATAAGGAAGTGTTCGTGAGAGTAATGTCATTACCACACTGCCCTCTAGTGCTAGATTTTGTAGTGACTCTCCCACTGTAATGCTTCTAAAGCTAAAAATTAGCAGACTAAAGCCCCATACACACTATTATGCCGAATACACACGACCGTTGTTTCATAACGAGAAAAATTGCATTTTTTAAATTGGTCATTAAAAACGACCGTGTGTAGGCTAGGGTTGCCAACTCATCCCTTTAAAACAGAACACATATTAATTACACAGGTTCTGAGGCTAATGTAATGCAAATAAGGCACCAAGTGAGTTTAATTACCTACTTAATCAGCCACAGAACCTGTGTAATTAATATGTGTTCTGTTTTAAAGGGATGATTTGGCAACCCTAGTGTAGGCTCTAGAGCATTTTTCTCTACGTGAAAAATGGGCATTAAAAATTTAGAACATGCTCTATTTTTTCTAGTCCTTTTTCACGTTGTGAAAAACGGTCGTGTGTAGGCTTTAACGACGGGGAAAAAAACTCACATGCTCAGAAGCAAGTTATGAGAAGGGAAATTTGCATAATCAGCCCAAAGGGTGTCGCCAATCGAATGGAACTTCCCCCTTATAGTGCCGTCGTACGTGTTGTACGTCACTGCGCTTTGCTCGAGCATTTTTTTTTTTTCACGATCGTGTGTCTGCAAAGCAGGCTTGACAAGAATCACGTTGAGAAAAACATTGTTTTTTTTCCCATGACATGAAAAATGGTTGTGTGTATGCGGCTTTAGATTTTCTGCAGATTTTTGTCTTCAGGTTTACCAAAACCATCTAATATGAGATCAAACCTTAAAGTGGAGGTTCACCCAAAAACTACATTTTTAACATTAGATTGAGGCTCATTTTGTCAAGGGGAATCGGGTGTTTTTTTTTTAAATCGAAGCAGTACTTACCGTTTTAGAGATAGATCTTCTCCGCCGCTTCCGGGTATGGGCTGCGGGACTGGGCGTTCCTATTTGATCGACAGGCTTCCGACGGTCGCATACAGCGTGTCACGATTTTCCGAAAGTAGCCAAACGTCGGTGCGCAGGCGCCGTATAGAGCCGCACCGACGTTCGGCTTCTTTCGGCTACTCGTGACGCGATGTATGCGACCGTCGGAAGCCTGTCGATCAAATAGGAATGCCCAGTCCCGAAGACCATACCCGGAAGCGGCGGAGAAGATCTATCTCTAAAACGGTAAGTACTGCTTCGATTTAAAAAAACCTACCCGATTCCCCTTGACAAAATGAGCCTCAATCTAATGCTAAAAATTGTTTTTCGGGTGAACTCCCGCTTTAAGAGTTTCAATTTGTATGCAAACAGGCAGGCCCTTACACTACATGGTTTTGGTAAATCTGAAGAGAAAAATCTGCAGAAATTCTAATAGTGTGTATGAGGCTTAAGGCCTCATGTACACTGTAGCTGGTAAATGCGGTAAAGCGGAGTTCCACCCAAAAGTGGAACTTCCGCTTAATCCACTCCTTGCCCCCTTACATGTCACATTTGGCATGTAATTTTTTTTGGGGGGGGGGGGCTCCTCCTTCCGCCCAGTGACCGCTAAGGCGATACGTCATATCGCCTCTTGGTGGCCCCTCCCTGTAGGCGATCGCCTGGGACACGTGACAGGTCCCAGGCAATCGCCTGTCCAATCGGATAGCGCAGTGCCGCTCGCGCATGCGCAGCGAGTGCCCGGCCGTGAAGCCGAAAGCTGTCACGGCCGGGTGCCCACAGTAACAATGAGGATGCCGGCCAGAGAGGGGGGAGAGGAGCGGAGCTCCGGCCGGCGCATCGCTGGACCGTGGAGCAAGTGAGTGCATGTTTATTAAAAGCCAGCAGCTACACATTTTGTAGCTGCTGACTTTTATTTAAACATTAAAAATGCATGGAACTCCCCTTTAAGGCCTGGTTCACACGTATGCAAGTTATTTAATTTTTTTGGCCAATTATGACTCTCGCTGAGGAGCGTGCTGTGATTGCCCGAAGTATGCAGGTCAGGTGCATGATTTTGCCAATCATTATACAGCAATGCTCTGAGATCTCACAGTGCATTATAGGGCGTTCCGCGGCGCTCAAATTTTCCGCAAACGCCCCATAAAATTCGGTGTTCGGCGAACTGGCGAACACCCGATGTTCGAGTCGAACTCAAAGCTCATCCCTAGTGCAGAGCAGGTTCTCAGCACAGGACCCAGAAGCTAGTGACGATCACAATATTAGTAGGGTCTACTGCAGTAATTACCAGAGGGATTATACAGGTACGTTATATGCATAGTTACATTGTTCCAAGAGGGACCATTGTAACTATGTAAACATATCCATACCAGGAATTTTTCTTTAACATACTCTGGTTATTTTATTATATTAAATGCCACATTTTCTGGTTAACATGTTACCCACCATAAAGGATCAGGCCCACCAAAAAGGTTACATTTTATTTATAGGTGGAGCATGGTTGGCCAAGTCTGCTCCCAGGTATTTATATACTGTATCTTGAATGCAACAAATGTGAGATCCCCTGACATAATAATTCCTAACTGCTCCTGATCACCTTGGAGTTGTGAATGCTGTTCTTCCTGTTGCAGTCTTTTTTATGCTCGAATTTTGTGGAGCTTCTTTGGAGCGGCACCATTCATTTTAAATGGGCCTCCCTCCGCTCCAAAAACGTGGCAAAGAAGCTCATATACCAAATTTTGGCACTGAGCCAGGTGCGTTTGGAGTTTTTTGTGTATTGTCACAAGACAATTGTGGCAAAATCATACCTCATTTGAGTTGCCCAACCCATTTTCTCTTTTGTGAGGGTGCTGGCACTAATGGTAGCCTCATCTGAGGCAGTACTGTTTGCTCAGTTTCACTCCAAGCCATTGCAACTCAATATACTGGCAGCGTGAGACCATCAAAACCAGGTTTGCCCTGGCATGGTGGATTTTTTTTTAACCCTGGCACTGAAATCAGGAAATCCTTTCTACTTATGACCTAGAAGGGCTTGAAAGGTGCAGGGGACTTGTAGCTGGATTCAAAAAGACGCGCCAAACGTTCGGCAGGGGTAGTGTATCTCATATACGCTACGCCGCCGTAAGTTAGAGAGGCAAGTGCTGTATTCACAAAGCACTTGCGTCCTAAGTTACGGCGGCGTAAGCGCGCCTAATTCAAATTGTGAAGAGGTGGGCGTGTTTTATGCTAATGATTCGTGACCCGACGTGATTGACGTTTTGAACAAAGGCACATGCGCCGTCCGTGGACGTATACCAGTGCGCATGCTCCAAATTACGCCTCAAGGACTCATTGGTTTCGACGTGAATGTAACCTACGCCCAGCCCTATTCTGAATCGACTTACCCAAACGACGCAAACAACCTGAAATTCGACGGCGGGTCCAACGTCCATACTTAACATTGGCTGCGCCATCTTTTTGGTGGAATAACTTTAGGCCTGAAAACGCCTTACGTAAACGGCGTATCTGTACTGCGACAGGCAAGCATACGTTCGTGAATAGGCGTATCTCGCTGATTTACGCATTCTAGGCGTAAATCAGCGTACACGCCCCTAGCGGCCGGCGTAAATAGACAGCTAAGATACGACGACGCAGGCGGTCGTATCTTAGCTAGATTTAAGTGTATCTCAATTTGAGAATACACTTAAATGTACGACGGTGCAGATTCAGAGTAACGACGGCGTATCTACTGATACGCTGGCGTAACTCTACGTGAATCTGGCTATTGGTCTGCTTTCTGATTAGTATCCAATTTGGTTGTCTCTTCAATGCTGGACCTCTGGGCTGTAAGGTCACAGGACCAGGATTGAGTAACACAATGCAATACGGTAAGGAGAAGCCACGCACATTATAGCTTGGGCAAAAATCCAGGATCTTGCGGTGATCACTGTGCACATTCCAGGAATACAAAATTGGCAGCCATCTAGGCAGGCCATGCGTTATACAATTTTCTTTCCCTCAGCTACAGGTTGAAGTAAAGAAACTTGCTTGATTTCCCCATCAACACTAATGCCCTGTATACACGACCGGGCTTTGGCCCCACCAAACTCACATCGGAATTCCATCGGAGAAAAAGAGAACATGTTCTCTATGTAATCTCCGATGGAATTTCTCCGATGGGGCATACACACGGTCAGAAACTCCGATGGAAAAAGTCCGTCTGACTTTCTCCATCAGAAATTCCGATCGTGTGTACGAGACCTTACTGTGTTGATGGGGGAATCAAACAATTTTCTTTCCTTGAACCCATAACTGAAGTAGAGAAAATTGCATAATGTAAATTTCTCTGTTGCTTCTTCCGAGTTTTCTCCCCTCCTATTTTCTCATTGGGTAGGCCACTGATGTTCTAACTGCTGCATAACGCACAGTAGTTACATCGTCCCAGCTCCAGGTTCCATTTGCAGCCTCTTAGCCCTCATTCGTATGGGCACTGATGCCTAGGTGAGCAAGTATTTACAGTATCTCACAAAAGTGAGTACACCCCTCAAATTTTTGTAAATATTTTATCTTTTCATGTGAAAAAACTTAAGAGCCGGTTCACACTGCGGCGCCACAACTTCGGGGGCGATTCTGCAAGTCGTCCTGAAGACGACTTCAGAGGCAATTAGCAAAATTACTTCTGTATAGAAGTCAATGCAAATTGCCCCGAGCCGCCCCCGAAGTCGTACAAGAACCTTTTTCTAAGTCGGAGCGACTTGCGTCACTCCGACTTAGAACGGCTCTATTGAATAGAATGGCACGCGACTCGTCAGGCGGCTGAGCCGCCTGACGAGTCGCCCCAGTGTGAACCGGGTCTAAGAAATGACACTTTGCTACAATGTAAAGTAGTGAGTATACAGCTTGTATAACAGTGTTATTTGTCCCTTCAAAATAACTCAACACACAGCCATTAGGCTCCATGCACACAGAAGATAAAAAAAGCTATAAAAAAACACCAGTAGCTTTGCAGGGAGCCTTTCAAAGTTTTTTAGCGTTTTTGCAATATCGTTTATTAGCGTTTTTCAGTGTAGCGTTTTTTAGCTTTTTTTTTTTCAATGGATAAAAAAACACTAAAAACCGCTGGCGCCAGCGTTTTTGAGCATTTTCCGGCGTTTTGCATTTTGTGCGTTTTTTCTCATTAACACTAAAAAACGCCCATGTGTGCATGGGCACATAGGCTAAGGCTCGATTCACACTAATGCGTTTTTTGGTGCATTTTGCAGAAAAGCAGGGACAATTTTTAACATGGGTTCCTATGGAACATGTTCACATCAATGCTTTTTTGGGCCTCTGCGTTTTTGGAAAGGGTCGGGGACTTTTTTTCCCGCAAAAAGCAGCGTTTTGCATGTAATAGAAGTCAATGGAACCGCATCCAAAACGCAAGTACTGCGTTTTTACCGCAATTTTTATGCGTTTTTGCCGCGATTTGCATTTTGCGTTTTTATTTTTATTTTTTTAACCTGGTTTTTAAATGAAATGTAAAAAAATTAAAATTCATGTAAGGCTGGATTCACACCTATGCATTTTTAGTGCTTTTGGCATTTTGCAGATTTGCACTACAGAACGCTGCTTTTTGCGGGAAAAAAAGTCCCCGACCTTTTCCAAAAACGCAGAGGCACAAAAAAGCATTGATGTGAACATGTTCCATAGGAACCCATGTTAAAACATTTCCCTGCTTTTATGCAAAATGCATCAAAAAACGCATTAGTGTGAATGGAGCCTAAAGCCCCATACACACTATCAGTTTTCCTGTAGGTTTTTGTCTTCAGGGCCTGCCTGATTGCATACAAATTGAAACTCTACACACGATTGGATATCTGATGGAATCTAATCCGATGGATTTTTTGGTCAGATATCCGATGAAGCTGACTTTCATCAGTCTTGCCTACACACCATCAGTCAAAAATCCGACTGTGTCCAACGCGGTGACGTAAAACACAACGACGTGCTGAGAAAAATGAAGTTCAATGCTTCCGAGCATGCGTCGACTTGATTCAGAGCATGCGTGGATTTTTGACCACACAGACAATCGTTTTTTTCTATCGTTTTTTTAATCCATAGGAAAATTTTAAAACATGTTCTATTTTTTTTTCACCGATGGAAAACAAACCCACACACGATCGGTTTGTCCGATGAAAACAGTCCATCGGTCCGTTTTCATCAGACAAACCGAGCGTGTGTACAGGGCTTTAAGGTTTGACCTCATATTAAATGGTTTTAGTAAACCTGAAGAGAAAAACCTGCAGGAAAACTGATAGGGGCAGATCCACGTACCTTTGCGCTGGGCGCAGCGTATCTAAGATACACTACGCCGCCGTAACTTATTTATTTTATTTCAAATCCTGAAAGAATTTGCGCCGTAAGTTACAGCGGTGTAGTGTATCTCTGGCGGCGTAAGGGCGCGGAATTCAAATGGATGTAATGGGGGCGTGTTTTATGTAAATACGTTGTGACCCGACTTAAACAATGTTTTTTTTTAACTGCGTATGCGCCGTCCGTGTGGGTATCCCAGTGCGCATGCGCGAAATTAAACCAGAACCAGCCAATGCTTACGACGGTGATGTCATTCTACGCAAATTCCTATTCGCGAACGACTTACGCAAACGGCGTAAAAAATTCAAAATTGGACGCGGGAACGACGGCCATACTTAACATTGAGTACGCCTCATAATAGCAGCTTTAACTATACGCCGGAAAAAGCCGAACGCAAACGACGTAAAAACAATGTGCCGGCCGGACGTACGATCGTGGATCGCCGTAAATAGCTAATTTGCATACTCAATGCGGAATTCGACGGAAACGCCACCTAGCGGCCGCCGAAAAATTGCAGCTTGAATCCGACAGCGTACTAAAACATACGCCTGTCGGATCTAGCCGAGATGCCGTCGTATCTTGTTTTGTGGATACAAAACAAAGATACGACGCGCAAAATTTGAAATTACGCAGCGTATCAAGAGATACGCCGGCGTAATTTCTTTGTGGATCTGCCCCATAGTGTGTATGGGGCTTTAGTCTCATATCGAAAGTAAAGAGGTTGCTCCACTTACGAAAATTCTCGTACAACAGAATACAACTTGGGAAGTGATGTCATGTATTGAATAGTTTAGTATGTATTCTTTTGTTTCTAGCGTAGTCTTGCTCTTATCATTTTTTTCAGACAAAAACTGTACTAATTAAATGAAAATCGCACATTGCGTTCACATATGTTAACATTTTATAGCCTTCACCTTCAGTTTTTGTCGTTGGAAAAGTTGGATTCGGCTGTCTAAAGCACTGTACTAACGATCAGATAATCAGCCGATCGCTCGTCCTTACCTTTTCCTATCGTGTGTACACTTCTTATCGAGTTCACACTTGTGTAATGCGGGAACCAGCGTGATTCTAGTTCAGTTTCCCCCCATCACACCTGAATCGCAGACGGTTCACACTGCCCTCTGCGAACCGCTGCGGGTGTCAGTGTGAAGTTAATGACACCCCCGGATCAGTTGACAGATCGCAGTGCGAACTGTGGAATGGTACAGGAATTAGACTGCTTGGGTGTGAATACCCATGCAATCCGATTCCAGTGTGGACCAAAAAAAGGGTTCTGTACCATTTTGGTCTGAATTCTGCGCCAATTCAACCATACAAACTATATGGCTGTATTTGCATTGCACAGACATTGCATGTGATCTGCACTGCGAATCACATGCAATGTCTGTGATCTCACCAGTAGACACGGGCTCGGGCGTGTTCAAAATCCCACATGCCTGACCCCGTCAGGGAGCCAACACTGCACACGGCTAATCACAGGCAGTCTGACAATTCCTGACCTGCTGCTGCACAGATCGGGAAATGTCTCACTGCCTGTGATTAGCCGTGTGTAGTGTCGGCTTCCTGGCGGGATCAGGCATGTGGGATTTTGAGTACGCCCGAGCCCAGCAGGTACAGTACAGTATTTGAGGTTTTTTAACATCGACTGGAGCTTGCTTGGCTTTAAATAGAAACTGCAGTCTGCTCACATAATTTGTAATAAAAATCTTTGCCATTCTGGAGCTTCCCTCCAACCACTTTGCATATTTTATATATACTGTAATTCTGTACTTGCCAAATATGCTGCAGAAATCTCCCTCCACTGAGTCTGGCTGCAGCCATTGTAACTGTGGGCAGCTGAAGCTGCTGCCTGTTCACTTCCTAGATATACACAGACACACCTCAAGCTCTGCAGCTCTCATTGGCCCTTTTATGACTCACCTGCCCTCCCTTCCTGGCAAACTCTCACGAGAGTGAGAGAGAGAACTGTGCATGATGTCATAAGCCTAGGCTTTTTTCCAGACAAGAAACAGGAAGTGGGCTGTACAGTGGAACCTTGGATTACGAGCATAATCCGTTCCAGGAGAATGCTTGTAATACAAAGCACTCGCATATCAAAGCGAGTTTCCCCATAGAAGTCAATGGAAACAAAAATAATTTGTTCCACATTGACTTCTATGGCATGCAATACCGCATATGGCCAGAGGTGGGGGGGCGCCAGAGAGACTCGGAAAAACGTATAGCCAGATTCAGAGAGGTTTACGCCGGCGTATTAGTAGATACACCGTCGTAACCCTGAATCTGTGCCGTCGTACATTTAAGTGTATTCTCAAATTGAGATACACTTAAATGTAGCTAAGATACGACGGGCTGCGCCGTCGTATCTTAGCTGTCTAGTTCTGCTAGGGGCGTGAACGCTGATTTACGCCTAGAATGCGTAAATCAGTGAGATACGCCTATTCACAAACGTACGCTTGCCCGTCGCATTAAAGATACGCCTTTTACGTAAGGCGCTTTCAGGCGTAAAGTTATTCCACCAAAAAGCTGGCCTAGCCAATGTTAAGTTTGTACGTCGTTCCTGCGTCAAATTTTGAAAATTTTACGTCGTTTGCGTAAGTCGTCCGTGAATGGGGCTGGACATAATTTACGTTCACGTCAAAACCAATAAGTCCTTGCAGCGTACTTTGGAGCAATGCACACTGGGATGTGTCCACGGACGGCGCATGCCCCGTTCGTTAAAAACGTCAATCACGTCGGGTCACGATTCATTAACATAAAACACGCCCCCCTGTGCCTTATTTGAATTAGACGCGCTTAGGCCAGCACATTTACGCTACGCCGCCGTAACTTAGGACGCAAGTGCTTTGTGAATACAGCACTTGCCTCTCTAACTTACGGCGGCGTAGCGTAAATACGATATGCTACGCCGGCTGAAACATACGCCGCCCTACGTGAATCCAGCTATTAAAGACTGTTCGGCTGCATTTGGAACCCTCAGAAAGGCTCAGAAACACCCGGGAACTCTCTCAGATCGGCCAAATGCGATACTGCACACCGCAGAGGCTTGAATCCTGCTCGTTTTACGAGACAACATTCGCAAACCGAGTCAGGATTTAAAAAAATAAATAATTGCTCGTATTGTGAAACGCTCGTTAACAGGTTCCACTGTATACGTGATTTACTCTAAGGCCTCGTACACACGACTGAACATGTCTGCTGAAACTGGTCCGTCGGACCAGTTTCCGCGGACATGTTCGGTCGTCTGTACGGCCGACCGGACAATTTTCCGGCAGATCGGACAGGTTTCCAGCGGACAAATGTTTCTTAGCATGCTAAGAAACATGTCCGCTGGAAGCCTGTCCGTCGGACATGTTCGGTCGTCTGTACGACTCACCGGACATGTCCGCTCGGCCGAAAGCCCTCGCATGCGGCGAAGTGATTCGACGCATGCGTGGAAGCATTGACCTTCCAGGGTCGCGCATGTCGCTGCGGCGACAGCACCACGTTCGCTGTCCGCGGGAAATTTGGTCTGATGGTGTGTACAGCCATCAGACCAAAATCCGCCAGCGGACATGTCCGATGAAAATGGTCCGCGGACCGTTTTCATCGGACATGTCCCGTCGTGTGTACGAGGCCTAAGAAAAAAAATGTTTTACTATCCAAAGTCAAAACAACAGCAAGAACATTTAATAGATGGAAAGATGAAAAAATGACTGAAGGTCCGCTTTAAGTAATCTGAGGGTGCCCGCACTTCCTTTAGAATATAATTTCATGGATCATTTGAAGTGAAGAATGTTTACTCTATAAATATGCTGCGATATATTGACTCAACGTGTGTTTATCTATTGTCGGTTATCTAGAAAAGCCAGATAGGGGAAGGGTAAGCCTTCTGGGCAAGTCACGTCCTGTATTCAGGTCTCTGTTCTATAAGTCAGCGTCTTTCTAGTGGTCATATAGACCCTTATTTATATATGTCTATGGGCATTCCTGTGTGACTGGAGAGATTTTATATGACATTCCTGTGTGACTGGAAAGATGTCAGCTCAGGACAGCGATGTCCAGTGAAAGCTAACCAGGGTCAGTGCATTGAAGAAAGCAGAATCAGACTAGAAGGAATGGGAGGGGAGAGCTGAGCAGGGAGGAGAGTGCTGTTTACAGGAAGTAACTAGAGAGACAAAAGACATGTTCAAGCTGATACATAGGAAGGATTGTACAGAGACAGCGGACTGAGCTGTGACAAGAGAGTGCAGCCACCTTCCTTCCATAACAAGGGTCTCCTCACTGTGTGCTATGGCAAGCCAGTCTACAGGTGGGTGACATCTACTGCTGCCTTACTCTTTGTCTGCAAGCCTCAGGCTACAGTCACACTATCACTCCTAGGCTAAACGCTGGGGAACGCACCTGAGAAGGCTACTTTCCTGCGTTTCGTTTATTTAAATCTGGGTGCAAATATCTGGGAAGTATAAAGAAACTTTATAGATCACGTTCTCTAGGACTCATTCACGTGGGCGATTAAAGTGCTACTAGACTGGACGTGTACCTACAGGTGAGCATATAATAAGACTTACCTGTAGGTACAGTGAATATCTCCTAAACGTGTGGCAGTCGCTGACGTCACAGGCGCATGTGCTCTGAAGGGACGACGTACCTGTGCCATCCCTTCAGAGCTCTGTGGCGTAAACCGTGACTCCTGTGTGCGCGCACGGGAGTGATGTCATTGCGGCTCAGCCATTCAAAGCACCGCAGCCAGCGAACCCAGAAGGAAGACCGGGTGAAGATGGAAGCCCTGTCAGTAGGGATGAGCTCCGGCGTGTTCGAGCAGAGCCCGCCAGGAAGTCGGCACGGCGCTGCGCTAATCAAAGGCAGCGAGACATTTCCCGATCTCTGCAGCCGCTCATCGGGACAATGTCTCCCTGCCTGTGATTAGCGCAGTGCCGTGCCGACTTCCTGGCGGGCTCTGCACGTGGACTGTGCGAACACCCCAGAGCTCATCCCTACCTGTCAGTATTGTTAGCGCACCGCTGGAGAGCTTCATTCTAAGGTGAGTATTTCAGAATGTTTTAGTATGCAATGTATACCAGCACTTTATACCATTGCCTTGCAGGAGATTTTAAATTTTTTATACATAAAGGCCGCAGTTTACTGCCGCTTTAAGCCTATTCACCGCGCAGAGCTGCTGGCAGATGCCTGTGCATTCACCTCAGAGCTGCATGCTGTCAGTCCATAGAAGTAAACGCACATGCAGCAGCTGTGTCCATGCACCCTCTTCTGTGGGCTGCCAGCATTTTTTTTTTCTTTTAACAAGAGATCATGTGTGCGTTTTTTAACTGGTGTGTTATTTGGAAAGGGTTAAGGACTTTTTTTTTTTTCTGCTCGCAGCAGGTTTTGTTTTTGCTTCCATTGACTGCAGAGTATTAAAAACGCAGTATTTGCGTCTTTGATGGCTTCTGCTGCTTGACAGACAACTCCCTAAAACACAAAATGCAATCAAAACATGGAAAAATGCATCAACCACAACCTGCATAGGTGTAAACTTAGCCTAAAGGAAAAAAAAAAAAAACTTGCTGTAACAGCTTGTATAACTGCAGTGTGAGCTGCTGTTTAGCTTCAGTTTGTTTGACCCCTTTTCACGCCGGGGCCGCCCATGCGTCAGCGCTAAAGCGCCGCTCGCTAGCGGCTGAAGAAGTGGTTAAAACCGCCCGTGTTGCGACACTTCCGAATCGTTGCCTATTCACTGCAATGGGCAGGAGCGTTTTGGGAGCGCTGTATACAACGCTCCCAAACCACCCCAAAGACGCTGCTTGCAGGGCTGTTTCTAACATCCCGCAAGCGCACCGTCCCAGTGTGAAAGTACTCATTGCAGACAATAGGAGTCAGTTTTCAGGTGCTTTACAGGCGCTATTTCTAGTGCTAAAATGCCTGAAAACTGCCTTGGTGTGAAAGGTGTCTTAATGTATCTTAGGCTGCATTCATACCTGAGCGTTTTGTCGCCTGAAGCGCGACGCTCAAAGACGCTAGAGGGGGAAAAAATACATTATTCCCTATGGAGATGGTTCACATCTCCACTCCAAAACGCCTGACGCCGAACGCCTGAAGCTCAAACAAGTTCCGGACCTTTTTTGTCGCGCAAATCGGGCAGTTTGGGCGTTTTTGAGCGTTTGTACGCTCGATTCAAGCGACTAGCGCGACAACAAGCGTTTGCTACGGGCGTTTTGTCGCTTTAATCAATAGAACATTTCACCCAGGCAGAAGATAAAAAAAAAATCTACCAACATAGCAACAAGTGATGAAAAGATGATCATTTTTCCTATTGGCTAAAATAAAAAAACGTCAGACAACGCTGTATGCAAACGCGCAAATAAGCTTGAATACGACAAAACGCCGGAAAAAACGACCGAATGACCTACGCTCAGGTGTGAATGCAGCCTTAATCTGCTAGTTTATCTAATACTCCCCTCCAGACTGACATTGCTACTATCCAAACGTGCCCCCTGTTCTCCTTTGTCCAGAGTGGGGGCACTCTAATACAGGAAGTGTGTTACTGCTTAGATCCCCAGGTAAAAAAACAACGCGAGAAAAGTCTAAAAAAAAACAAAAAACAATGCAGCCACCACATCTAATGATTGGTAAGCAGCAATATATTACATCGCATGCATTTACTGTAGCTGCGTTTAAAAATTTCATATAAACACGTGTATATCATTACCTGTGTAAATGAAGTATAAACATTATGCCTCCCAGATCAAGTCCTCCTGTGTACACGCCTTTACCTGAGTATATTCATGTTGACGTGTGTTTAGAAATATTCAGATTAACCAATCTGCCCCTGGATACAGAAAATTCGTTATAACGCAGCTACGCCAAACACACCTAACACATGTTTAATTATTCCATGCATTTATAAATGTCCTGAAACGCAGGTTTGTCACCGCCTGTGTGAACGAGACCTCAGCTAAGCACTGTAATTCAAGTACTGGCAAGTCCCTTGTTGTTTTCCATTGTACTTTCTACTACAGGGACAGATACAGTGATGTGAGTAGATACAATGATTTACTACTCCTGTAGCAGCTATGTATACTTTGTATGTATACTTTGTAGCAAATTGTGTTTCTTTTTTTTGCTAGTCTCAGTAAATGTCATTTCAGACAGGAAAGTTTCAGTGACAGGCTTAGTTTACACTTGCGGTGGACCTTGCCACCCCTCCAAATGCAATTCGCAGTGGATTTGTTTTCAGAGGCGTTTGACAGGTGGGGAGGAGGTCCTATGTCACCCCCCTCCCTATCTGATTTAAAGCGAATCTCCCAGGGCTATTTAAATGGTTAATGGCACTGATTTCGAAACTCAAGTTTTTGGTATCCCACGGCCGCTGCGCTGTCATTCTTTGTGCAATATATACTTATATTGTGCGTTCTGTTCCCTTGCCATTTTAACTGTGGGCATAAGCCCACAAGCAGGCACTTCCTTGTTACGGTGGCCGCTCGATCTCGCGCATGTGCACTAGCAACGGCGGAGTAGCGGCTTGAGCGTCTGTGTTGCCATGACCACGGCAAGCGTAGGAATTAAAAGTTACCGCCCCGTTGTGACACAGCCTCCTCAAACACAGCCTCACAACACTAGACCGGACCCGCCCTTCCTTTGTTTATGTCGCGCGTCACTTCCTGTTAGAGAAGTAGTGCGATATTTGAGAAAACAGCTCTAAACAGGGAGCTAGGAGAGAAGGTCCCATAGCACACTGCGGGGAAGAGGAAGTGACCTCATGCCCGCAGAGAACCCGCATTAGTGCTGACCGGAAGCATCTGGACAGTAGAGGTACTGTACACTTCTGAAATATAGAAACAACCATTTTAATCATTTTTAATATCGGTTGTACTATTAATGTAATCTCGAAATTAGGGTGGAGCTCCGCTTTAACCACTTTGTCCCAACTGCGTGCAATGCCCATGGTTGAAGCATGGTTCCGTTCACTGGAATAGGTTCACTACAAGAGGTCGAATTTGCTTCCCAGCCACAGCTGTGTGTACAACCCTCTCTGGCTGCCTGTGCTGCATAAAGCGGAATAAAAATCTCCTTTTTAAAAGGAGTGAGAAGGCAGGATCTTTATTGCAGAAGAGACGTGCAATGTATTTTGTGTAATAAAATAACTCTACCTCCTTCTTTAGAGCAGCTCAGGTTACATTCCAGCACAGATCCTGGAGGACTGAACTCCTGCGCATGCGTAGGAGTGACATCATTCCATGATGTACAGCCAATGAACACAGCCATAGCCAAGCACGATGTTGACGTCCATGAGGGACATTGGACCATTGAAAGGTAAGTATTGGGGATTTCAGTTAAAATTTGAGTGGGTTGGTAAAAATGTGTCTCAGCCACTTCGTTTTACTGCCCTATAACCGCAAGTGTACGTGAGCCTTAATAATTAATCATAGTTACATTCTGCATTAAAGTGATACTAAAGTCTTGTTTACAAACATGTTATACTTGCCTGCTCTGTTGCAGTGGATTTGCACAGAGCCGCCCAGATCCTCCTCTTCTCGGGTCCCTCGCCGGTGCTCTTGGCCCCTGCCTCCTGTTGAGTCCCCCTACAGCATGGGTCTTCAAACTACGGCCCTCCAGTTGTTCAGGAACTACAATTCCCATCATGCCTGGTCATGTCTGTGAATGTCAGTGTGTTACAATGCCTCATGGGATGTGTAGTTCTACAACAGCTGGAGGGCCGCAGTTTGAGGATCCCTACCCTACAGCAAGCAGCTTGCTTATGGGGCCACCTGAGCCGAGCCACAGCTCTGTGTCCTTGCAGACACAGAGGTGTGGCTCGGCCTGCCCCGCGAAGCGCAATTGGCTCCCACTGCTGTGTCAGCCAATGAGGAGGGGAGTCCCAGACAGCTAAGTCTCTTGTGCAACATCTCTTAATCAAGATGGGCTCAGGTAAGTATGAGGGGGGCTGCTGCACCCAGAAGTTTTTTTTTTTCTAATCACATTAAGATAAAAAAACTTTACAAGCACTTTAAAGGAGAAGTTCAGCCTGAGCTTTTTAGGCTGGGCTTCTCCTCTGGGTCACAGGAGTGCAATTCGTTTTGCACTCCTGTGACCCGTTTTCAGCGGAGAGGGGGGTCTGTGCTGATAATCAGCACATTGATTATCAGCACAGCCCCCTCAGATGTGCAAATGAGCTACCAATCGGTGCCCCAATAAAAAAAAAACTGCAAGTGCCCACCACAGTGCTAATCCGTGCCCGGTAGTAACACCTGTCAGTGTCCATCAGTGCTGCATATCAGTGCCACCTATTGGTGCCCATCAATTCTACAAATCAGTGCTTTTTCATCACTGCCCATCTGTTCCACCTTTATGCACCACATTAGTGCCCATCAGTGAAGGGGAAAACAAAATTTTATGACAAAAACGAAGGAAAACGTTTTTTTCCCCCTAAAATGTTGGTCTTTTTTAGTTTGTTGCGCAAAAAATAAAAACCACAGAGGTGATCAAATACCACCAAAAGAAAGCTCTGTTTATGGGAAGAAAATGATAACAATTTTGTTTGGGTACAGTGTAGTATGATCGCGCAATTATCATTCAAAGTGTGACAGTGCTGAAAATTGTTCTGTGCAGGAAGAGGCAAAAGTGCCTGGTGTTGAAGGAGTTAAATAAGATCTACCCAAACAGTTGATGTATTCAGGGCCAGGGCCAGCGCTAGCGCAAGGCAACATGGGCACTTGCCTTAAGGCGCCAGGGAACAGGGCGGAAAATTGACCGGTCCATGACAGTCGCCCGATCATCGCGATAGAGTGTGTGTGGTGTGGGCTGCTGCTGCGGGCGGCATCTAAAGGACGAGTCCCCGCAGCGGCACTGACCTGTGCAGTCACTCTGTCTGTGTGTGACAGTCTCACTGTCTCGTCCTTGGCTACGCGGCCTAAGCGGTGCCTACGTCCTACGTCAGTGAGTGACGTAAGTGGCCCTGCCCCTGGTTCCCCTTGCCGCATGATGTGAAGGAGCGAGGGCTGCAGGAGGCGGAGCAACGGACGGACCAGACGCGCACCAGCAGGCAATGCAGCCTGCGGCGTCATTCTGGAGGCGACGGCGACCTGTTGAGGGACTCGGGGCGGGAGCCGCCTGGTGCACAGATTGGTGTTCAGAAACAGGTAAGGGGGACCGACCTGCTTTAAAGTTTCCTGTTTAACCACTTAAGCCCCGGACCAAAATGCTGCCTAAAGACCCAAGGTGTTTTTACAGTCCGGGACTGCGTCGCTTTAACAGACAATTGCGCGGTCATGCGACGTGGCCCCCAAACAAAATTGGCGTCCTTTTTTCCCCCACAAATAGAGCTTTCTTTTGGTGGTATTTGATCACCTCTGCGGTTTTTATTTTTTGCGCTATAAAAAAAAATAAAGCGACAATTTTGAAAAAAATGCTATATTTTTTACTTTTTGTTATAATAAATATCCCCCAAAAACATATATAAAAACATTTTTTTCCCTCAGTTTAGGCCGATACGTATTCTTCGACCTATTTTTAGTAAAAAAAATCGCAATAAGCGTTTATCGATTGGTTTGCGCAAAATTTATAGCGTTTACAAAATAGGGGATAGTTTTATTGCATTTTTATTAATTTTTTTTTTTTTTACTACTAATGGCGGCGATCAGCGATTTTTTTTTTTCATGACTGCGACATTATGGCGGACGCTTCGGACAATTTTGACACATTTTTGGGACCATTGTCATTTTCACAGCAAATCTTAATTGTGAAAATGACAGTTGCAGTTTGGGAGTTAACCACAGGGGGCGCTGTAGGAGTTAGGGTGCACCTAGTTTGTGCTTACAACTGTAGGGGGGTGTGGCTGTAGGACTGACGTCATCGATTGTGTCTCCCCTATAAAGGGGATCACTCGATCGATGCGCCGCCACAGTGAAGCACGGGGAAGCCGTGTTTACATACGGCTCTCCCCGTTCTTCAGCTCCGGGGAGCGATCGCGACGGAGCGGCTATAAACAAATAGCCGCGCCGTCGTCCCGGATCGCTCGCATGTAGCGGGGGGGGGGGGGCCGAAAATGCACCTTTGTCTGAGTTGTCAAAAATCCTTGCACCGGCCCTGGACGTATTCATAATCTCTCTTCTGTTGGTCGGTCACTGTATCTATATGTTGCCATCGGCAAAAAGAAAGTGATACGAATCTTGGACTAACTCAGACTGAAAATGAAAGCATTTTAAAAAACGTTGAGTTTCCTTGTCATGTCTTAATAGAAGCTTTTATTTTCACACCACCAATGCCACCCTGTTCCTGGAAAATAAATCTACAGATTCCATTGTGGATATATTAAAGCTGTAGTAAAGTCATGGTTGTAAACAGGGCCGATCCTGACCTCCCTGGGGCCCTAAGCAAGATGACATGTAACATTAAAGTTGAGAAGCGGGGGGGGGGGGGGGGGCGCTGTCAACAGTGACATGTCACATTAAAGATTAAAGTTGAGATGTATGGGGAGGAGGTGTTCTACTGTCGGAAATTACATCTTACATTAAAGTGAGAGACGGGGGGTGCTAATTTCCTACCTCTTCTCCCATGCAGCCAGCGAGTTGAGAAGTGGGGTGAGGTGCCGAAAATTACTTCTCACCAGGCGGGGCTTCTAGTAATTTGGGGGGCCCTAGGCGGCTTGCATAGTGAGCCTATAGGGCGGATCGGCCCTGGTTGTAAATAACAAAAATGGGCCCCTTGCAGGTTTAAGTCATAATATACTTGTATGCACCCCAGCACTTCCATCTTCACCTAGTCTTCCTTCCTGGTTCGGAATCTTCGACCGTTTGGATGGCCGGGCAGTGGTGATGTCCCTCCCACGCATGGGAGTGAAAATACTGCGGCATGCAGAGTGGGCCAAAAATATGGCTGAGCTGCGCATGTGCGGCTCAGATCACATTACTCGCTGACAGGCAGGAGGGAGATTTTATGACAGAAGAGACCTCTAGGGTCTGTTACAAAAGCCCTGTCTGTCAGCAAATTTTTTATTGCTTCAGTTTGTCCTTCAGACCCGGCTGATCACAGATCGGGGTAAAGGCCCAAACACAGCGGCCCTTTACCATGTGATCAGCTGTCAGCCAATGACAGCTGATCACAGGATGTAAATAGAAACCGGTTATCGGATTTTCTCTCCTCACGCTGACAGCGCTTAGGAGAGATGAAGAAAGCCGATAACCGGCTTCTGTAAAAGGGACATTGGTCCTAACATTGCCAATTGGTGCCCACCAGTGTCGCCTATTAGTTGTGCCCATCAGTGCCATCTATCAGAGCTCATCAGTGCCTACCACTGGTACAGCCTCTTCAGTGCGGCCTCATCAGCGCACATCAGTGAAGGAGACAAATGACCCGTTTGCTAAATATTATAACAAACTAAAGGAGTACGCGCCAGAACTACACAGTGGCGTATACATGTGATGGGTGGATGTTAAGGCCTGTCCACTCTCCTGCCACATATATGTGTACAGTGGTTGTAAACGGGTTACACTACACTTAAAATGTTCTCATTATCAGTTCAGCAGACAACAGGGGTTATTTACGAAAGGCAAATCCACTTTGCACTACAATTGCAAACTCCACTTGAAATTGCACTGAAAGTGTACTTGGAAGTGCAGTCACTGTAGATCCGAGGAGGACATGCAAGGAAAATAAAATACAGCATTTTAGCTTGCACATGATTGAATAATAAAATCAGCAGAGCTTCCCCTCATTTCAGATCTACCCCTTTTTTAGATTTACAGCGACTGCACTTCCAAGTGCACTTGTAATGCAATTTCAAATGAACTTGTAGTTTGCACTTGTAGTATTGCAAAGTGGATTTGCCTTTTGTAAATAACCCCCAAATGTCCTGTTCCTTGTGAACTGCTTATAGGTCTTTGGGATCCCTTCAGGTAGCTCTCCCCCAGTGGCGGCTGGTGCTCCATTTTTTTTTGGGGGGGCGCAAACAAAACCCCAACCAACCCCCCCCCCCCCCAATGTCACCCACAGACAATGTGACCTGCATTTAGACAGAGGGATAGATTGGATAGGACAGATAAAGAGATGGATAGATAGATAATCAATCTATCTATCTATCTGATTATCTATCTATCTAATTATCTGTCTGATTATCTATCTATCTGACAGATAATTAGATAGATAGATAGATAGTCAGACAGATAATTAGATAGATAGATAATCAGATAGATAGATTGAATATCTATCTAATTATCTGTCTGACTATCTATCAATCTATCTATCTATCTATCTATCTATCTATCTATCTATCTATCTATCTATCTATCTATCTATCTATCTATCTATCTATCTAATTATCTATCTCTCTGTCTGATTATCTATATATCTATCTAATTATCTATCTATCTATCTAATTGTCTGTCAGATATATAGATAGTCAGACAGATAATCAGATAGATAATCAGATAGATAGATTGAATATCTATCTATCTGATTATCTGTCTGACTATCTATATATCTGACAGACAATTAGATAGATAGATAGATAATTAGATAGATATATAGATAATCAGACAGAGAGATAGATAATTAGATAGATAGATAGATTGATAGATAGATAGATAGATAGATAGATAGATAGATAATCAGACAGATAATTAGATAGATAATCAGATAGATAATCAGATAGATAATCAGATAGATAATCAGATAGATAATCAGATAGATAATCAGATAGATAATCAGATAGATAATCAGATAGATAATCAGATAGATAATCAGATAGATAATCAGATAGATAATCAGATAGATAATCAGATAGATAGATAGATAATCAGACAGATAATTAGATAGATAGATAGATAGAGAGAGAGAGAGAGAGGGACAGAGAGAGAGAGAGAGACAGAGGGACAGAGAAAGAGAGACAGACAGACACAGACAGAGAGAAGGACAGAGAGAGAGAGATAAGAGACTTGTAAAGCATGGCTGTAGGTCGCAGAGCAGGGAGCCCTCCCTCACACACACAGGAGAAAATGTAATGAAGGCTTCAGCACAGATCGGGTGAAGCATGGCCCCCCCTCCACTCTCCACTCTCGAACACAAGCTGACAATACATCCAGCACAAGGTGCTGCTCTATGTGGATGGAGTGGACACTGGACAGACACTGGGTTAAAAGAATAAAGGGTTTTAATAAGAATATTTTACTTACCTCCATGTCCTGGAGCCAGAGAACTGAAACTGAAAGTGACACAGCCGCCCACCCGGGAAAAGCACTGCTAATTTCCTAGCAGTGCAGAAGGAACCAATGTGAGGGGCTGGAGAGACACAGGACCGATGTGATTGGCTGGAGTGGCGTCCTGCACATAGCCACAGAGCTTAAAAAAAACTTGCAAATGAAACGTCTTGCTGCAGCATTGGCAGGACGTTTCAATGATGCCTATGCCTTAACATCGCACTGTTCCCGGCGCCCAGAGCCCGCGCCGAACACTTAAAGGACTTTTTTTTTTCTTAAAGGGCCAAAAAAAAAAATGTTTTTTTTCATTTTTTTTTTCATTTTTTTTTTATTTTCTTTTGTTAGTGGCTTTGGGGTGGGGGGCGGCGCCCAGGCGCCCCCTATGGACGGGCCGCCACTGCTCTCCCCAGTATTGATTTAGCTGTGTTGGACCAAGCCATCAGTGTTACCAGTACATGAGAATTCGTTATATATCCATACTCTGCATTTAATATGTCTTGGTCTATACTGGATTCTCCATATGACATTTAAGGGGAATCCACTTCAATAGGTGGCCAGCTGAAGATCTCCCTCTCAGTCATAACTGGATTGCATAGAACTTAAAGCGGGGGTTCACCCTATCGACGGGAAAAAAAAATTTTTTTTTTTCTTTTACCTTAAAATCAGGCATTGTAGCGCGAGCTACAGTATGCCTGTCCCGAATTTTTTACCCCCGTACTCACCTTGTAGTCGTCCATCGAAGATACCGGGGAATGGGCGTGCCTATGGAGACGGAGGATGATTGACGGCTGGCTCTGGCGCGTCACGCTTCTCCGGAAATAGCCGAAATAGGCTTGGTCTTCACGACGCGTGCGCATAGCCTGTGCGCAGGCGCCGTGAAGAGCCGAGACCTACTCCGGCTGTCTTCGGGGAGAGTGACGTGCCAGGGCCGGCCGTCAATCATCCTCCCTCTCCATAGGCACGCCCATTCCCCGCGGGAGCCGAAATCTACGATGGACGACTACAAGGTGAGTACGGGGTTAAAAAAATCGGGACAGGCATACTGTAGCTCGCGCTACAATGCCTGTCTCGATGGTAAAATGTGTCGGGGGGGGGGTGAACTACCGCTTTAATAAATGATGTGGGGGAGCAAACCTTTAATTATCTACTTGTAGACAGTTTTAGGTAGAGTTTTATATAGAAAGCCCTTCCCTGTTCCAGTTATAGACAGTCTTGGTAGTGTAAGGGGTTAGCTCGGTAGCGGGGTGTGTGACCCCTTGGGTGGGTTCACTACACACTGAATTTATACAGACAGGCAGTCGAAGACGGTTGAAAACAAAGATTTTGGTTTATTCTTCCATCTTGCTGGAAACAAGTGCAAGCATCCAAACAGCATAAACAAAATCAAACATAAAATAAACCCTGGCCACTTGGGGCGTCTACCTTCCACACAGGAACCTATCTAGGGAGTCTAGCACAGCCTAGTGCTGGGCAGACACTGCTGGTCATACAGCAGAAAAACAATAGTCTTTTGATTTTTATCACACAGAAAAATTAATCACCTCCTCAGAAGACTTTCAGCACACTGCTCTCCTTGCTCACAAAGCCTCAGGATGCAGCAAATCAGTGGTAATCCTCTGGATTACTTAGAGGCCTTAATTGCCTCATTCTGAACAGCTGAAGTTTTCCAACGCCCTTAGACCTTTTCTGGCTACTTTTGCAGCCGACGCCTAATAACAATTGGTGTATTGTCTAAACAAGGCAGAAATGTATGTCCCGTCTGTGACAACACCCACAGATTTACCTAACTTCCTGTCACAGTAGTCATATGCTGACTTCTTCCTGTTAGGACTCCAGAATACACCTGCATAGTCTCATGCCTTGGTCCATGTGTCGGAAATCACTGAAACCATTGGAACAGCATGATAACCTTGTATTTTCAGGAGATGTTAGCAATGGAAGCTTCCATACTTCAAGGGGTTGTAAAGGTTTGTTTTTTATTTTCTAAATGGGTTCCTAGCTAGTGCCTTGTTGGTTCACTTACCTTTTTCTTTGATTTCTAAATGTTTTTTTTCTTTGTCTGAATTTCTCACTTCCTGTTCCTCCTCAGTAAGCCGTTCTGGCTGACTATCCGCCACTCAGATAATGGGGGCAAGCTTACTCAGGTGAAACAGGAAGTGAGAAATTCAGACAAAGTAAAAAAAAAACATTTAGAAGGGAAATCGAAGGAAAAGGTAAGTGAACCAACAATGCACTCGCTTAAAGAAACCAATTTAGAAAATAAAAACAAACTTTTACAACCCCTTTCAGTATAAGTGCATTTTTATCATCCATGATCCTTGGGCATCTACCGATACCTTGGTTATCCATTTTGGAAGGACTGGCCCTTTTAAAACATGAATGTCGTTAGTGTGCAAATACCATGTTTGTCCAATACTGGAACATAAATGTAGATTTTCCAGTGTGTGGTATTGTGTTGCCTGGAGGGAAATATCTTTTGCAAGAGTATCTATCTAACTCATGAAAGAATGCTGAGCTCACTGCTGACTACTATTGTCTGTAAAGATACTTATTTTTAAGGCCTGAATTTCTGGTTTGTTCTGATTTTCAGGCACTTGTATGCTTTCCTTTGCATTATACTAATTGCTGTTACATACAGGACTACTCCTCTTTACATATTATTTCTTGTTCCATTTTATTGTATAAAATATATTGCTACAGTTGTAAACTGTGCTATGTTTGTATTCCTTCTTGCAGTAAATCATCACCTCAATTTATAAAAAAGGTGACATTTTTCAGTTCTGTAAGAATGTGGGGATCAGAACATTTGCTACAAAATCCTGTACTAGACTCTCCTGTTGGGGTTGCCACCTGTATGGGATTCACCAGGACAGTCCGGATTTTGAATCCTGTGCCTGGGTTTTAGTCCACCTGAAACCCGGATACATTATTCAGACAGGAATGTGACTCAGAACAGGGCCTGACAGGAGGGTGAGGGGGCACTATGTGTGCCACATTACTATTCTCTTTGGAGTACCCAAAGGTGTCCCAGGTTGTTACAATCTTAAAGTGTATATTAAAAAAATAAAAAATTTGTCTGTGTGCCACTGAAGTGTTTTGAGTTGGGTTTGCCACTTTTTCTTGAAGCCAATCTCACCTGCAGCTCTGGCAGTGTCATATTTTAGGCAGTAGTGGTGAATGATATGGCATGCAAATTGATTTTCAAGTTCTTAGACAAAGAAGTCCTATAGGTGGGGTTCAGTGCCTGGACGCTAGGGATTGTTAATAGTATTTTTCTCCTAAAGAGAACTGTAGTTTATTATTTTTTATTATTTTTTTACAGTTACAATAAAATACAAGAGGGTTAAGAGGGCCTTGCTCATGAGAATTTACAATCTAAGAGAGTGTGGCAAGTGGTACAGAAGGTTGTAATTGTTGGGGATGAGCTGAAGTCATATGTTTTTTTTCTATGCTGCAATTTATTGCAATTTAAAAGGTGGTTTGAATACAGTGGGTTATACACTACAGTATCCATTCAATGGATTGGGAAAATGTATACCCATATGTTTAGCTTAAAAAAAACTTTTTTTAAAAAATTTTTTTTGTATATATTAAATGTTTTTTAAAATTAAAGCTGAAATCAAGCCACAGTAAATCCAACCCCTCCAATGTGACCCCTTACATTGGATTCCTTTTGTCTTTTATGTCTAAATCTAAATAGAATACATAGGCATTTCAGTAAAACTGTCGAAGTAGAAAAAAAATTTTTTTTACTAAACTACCACATGCCCTTTAACATTGAGCTGGAGCTTTGAAAACCATTGGTTCCTGGCGTGGACAGGCACCAGGCTCTTCGATACCCAGGAAAGGATTGCCAGCAAGATGGTGGCTTTTACTACCTACCCCCCCCCCACCCTTTTCCTTTCCATGGCGTGGGGAAAGTAGGTGTGTTGTTGCCTCCTACCTTGAGAACTGGTTTTAGGGGTACCTTGTGTGTTTTGTAAAAAAAAGAAACGCCCACACCATGAAAAATATGTTAAATACAGGGCCGATCCTAGGCAGGGTGCACAGGGTGCTCCGCACCCCGGCGCTGCAGAGGTGGGGGCGCCGAAGCTCCAAAGTGCTCCCCTCCCTCCTCGTCTGTGTCCAAAGCTGCTGCCAATCATCCCATACACTCCCAGAAATGCTCTCTGAGTGCCACCCTTCAAGTAACCAAAGATGCCACATATGCCCCCCCCCCTCTGTAATGTGCTTCTGCTCCCAGAGCGCCCAAGCTACAAGGATCTATTGGACAAGTACTGATCTATGGGGACACCTGATGTGGGGGACACCTGCTGGGGGGGGCTCTGATGGGGGACACCTGCTGGGGGGACTCTGATGGGGGACACCTGCTGTGGGGGGCTCTGACGGGGGACACCTGCTGGGGGGGACTTTGATAGGGGACACTAATGAAGACTTCTTAGGGGAGCATCTCTGTGTTTGAGTCGTAGCCATAGAAACATTTGTAAAGGGGAGGAGTTAGTAAGATGACCATGCCCATGTGTGGGCGCCAGAAATATTTCTGCACCCAGGCGCCTCTGACCCTAGGATCGCCCTGGTTAAATACATTTTTTCACTAAAGTTCATTAATATTTACAGTTTCAAAAATGGCTGAAGGTGTCTTATACATTGAGAGGAGCTCCGAGTAGAGGAGGGAGTATCGGCCATACCTGGCCAATGCCCCTGAAAGCTGGAAATTACTGAAGTAGACCGTGATACTCCAATGGTCTTCACTAGCTTTTATGTCCTGTGCTGAGTGGCTGCACTTCTGAATATTGAATGAACACAGGAGGTTGGCTACTTGGCATTGACGCCATTCAAAGAAATCTTTGCATTTTGTGAATGAATGCGAAGCGTTCTCTGATTGGAAGAGGTGAGGCGATGATGTCTTGCTCTCCATCTTGTCCAATCAGAGACTGCTTTGCTGATCATCCCACTGGTGAATAAAGCTGGAAGCATCAAGCATTTCAGACTTCTGGTTTCAGCTTTGTCCTTCCCCAGCAGTGCTGACAAGGGAATACGCTTACCATGCCCAATCTGTGCTTGATCAGCTTCAGTGGGGTACAGAAGTGACATTAGGGGTTTACTATATTCCTGATGTCTCTTAAAAGAGACTCTACTTGTAACGGAATGGCCTGTGATACCCAGAGACTTTTGAAGGATGCAGGGTACTCCTGTGCCAGCTTCACTAATGACTCTTGGGTCTAGGGTCATCCTATGTTTAATAGGGGCATAGGATGAACGAGAAATTATATTATGAATTACATGAGATGGGACAGTAATGATAATTCATGTATTGCAGGATATCTTGAAATATTATAAGTTGTTAATTCTGACCACAACAGGTCAATAGGAGAGTGTCTCATTCAATGTGAAACATAGACTGTTGTGGTGCTAATTAAGTCTGGCTTCTGAAGGACCTCTCATTGTGGGATGCTAATGGCACTGTATTGTGTGAAAGTTCTATTGATGATAGATATGTGTTGGCAGTCTGAAAGGTCAGATGTCTGACCTTTCAGGTGTAGTGGATTAGCATGTCAATTATGTTTACTAAAGAAATGTGTATTATGTAGCAGGTGAGAATAACTTATCGCAGAGTCAGAACGTCTGGGGAATGATTAGTGATTTGCTCATTTGAATGTCATTATCTAACGGAATGTGTATTGAGCACCCATTGTGTCATGTTGTGGGTGGAGTTGAGTCATTGTCCATATTTGGCTTCTAACTGTATAAAAACCTGAGAGTTTACCATTAAAGTGTTCATTCGGAACCAGAGACAGAGCTGTGTGTGTCTCGTTTCTGGGGGAAATCCAATGGATCGTGTCTGCTGGATTGTTGGAGTGTCGGATAAGCTGTCTTGGGTTGGTGGAATGGAATATCGTAAACGGCGTTAACCCCTGACCGTTACACTACTTATATGTAAACACATAGGGGGCTTGCCAGCCTCCTATGCAATGGCAATAAAATTAAGTAAAAAAACTTTAAAAATCAAAGTCAGACATATAAAAAAAAAAAGTTTGAAACCCCTCGCTTATGCACCTAAATGCACCTGTTCAGTGCACCTTCTTTTGAGGCAGCGATTATGCTACACATAACGCACACGTTGGAATGTATGCAAAAATCCAAAAGCCACCCACGAATAGTCAGGAGTTTAGGGCCTAGCAGGTGTTTATTGGCCCAGACTACAACCTTCATGCACCTACAGTAAACCAGGAGGATAGCATTGGTCACAACTGTGTGCCTATCTATTCACAAAGGGTATGCACTTGTAGGTGGTTGTTTAAGCCCAGATTCACACTGACGGCAGGAATGTAATCGTGCAAGTTCAGCAGAACTCGCACGATTTCATTCCTGCATGTCAGTCCCGACTTTGTGGGTGATTTCCGAGACATCTGTGCAGGTTGCTGCACAGATGTCAATGGAAATTGCACCCTGAAGTCACCAAACAGTACAGAAACTGCTTTTGGGAATCATTGCAGCACCGCAAATGAGGCGTCGCACCGATTCAAACGGTACCATTGCCGCCGATTTAGCATGCAATTTCACATGCCAATCCGCTCCAATGTGAACCAGGGCTAAAGGTGTCTAAATGTACGCGGGGTGGGGAATGCAAATCTGTTAGCTTGCCTAAGGGCTCCATTCTGCCTTTATCGGTTTCTGACTGGCCTGCAGGGAAGAGCAAGGTGTGTATGATATTGAAATTCATAGTTGGTATACCACTTTCATACAAAACATTGCAGCTTGATTTACTTCTCACTCATTTCAGCCACACCTATTGCACATGCTTTTACTTGGCATGTATCATAGAGAAAGGGTAATTTTTTAGCTTCTGGCATTGAATCAGCTAAGTATGAAGAGCTAGCTGGTATTTTTGGAAACTATTTTCAACTCTATTAGAATACAGAAAATTATTTATTATAACTGCAATTATATTATGTCAATCGGGATCAAAGTAGACCTGGACTCTGAAGATTTGCTATGTTATAAGGAACATTTTGAAGTGTTAATGGTGCCTAAGCAGAGTCCTGAAAAGTTTACCTTTTTTATGTCTGAAATTTGCCCTGAAAGTAGCAATGTACTTAGTGACATGTAAGGGGAAGATCTGTAGTCTAGTCTCGGAAGGGGCACTTCCAGAAAAAAATTTTTTGCAGGCAATTTTTTGGAGACATGGCTGGTGTTGGAGCTTCAATCATCCCGGCACCGTGGTTGTTATGGTGTCAGAATGATTGAAACGCATTATTTTTATTATTACATTGTTATATAAAATTAAATGGTTCAACTCGCCATAATGCAGAATCAGTGGGAGCCTGGAGTGTGTTGCTTTCCACGATCGCTTGCCACAAGTTAGGGATTGTCACAAGTTGCGGGTTGTCACTTGCCACGTCACCTGCCACACGTTGCGGATTGTCACTTGCAACGTCACCTGCCACACGTTGCGGATTGTCACTTGCCACGTCACCTGCCACACGTTGCGGATTGTCACTTGCCACGTCACCTGCCACACGTTGCGGATTGTCACTTGCCACCTCACCTGGCACGCGTTGCGGATTGTCACTTGCCACGTCACCTGCCACACGTTGTGGATTGTCACTTGCCACAAGTTGCGGATTTTGTCACTTGCCACATCACCTGCCACACGTTTGTCACTTGCCTGTCTGTCACACGTTGGAGATTGTCACTTGCCTGCTCCAATTGTCCCATGTTGTGTCCCAGAATCAGGCAGCAGAGAGATGATGTAACCTCTCTGCTGCCCACACCGAGAGGGCAGAAGTGCAGGGATGCAAGGCGGGCGGTAAGAGATGATGTAATCTCTCTGCTCCCCCACTCGCCTGTGCTCACTCAGACACTCACCAAGCTGCCCAGCTGCCCGGCCCGCACGCTCTCTCTCCCGCCAGCGGAGCCACCGGCACTTTTAGTTCCCCGGGTGCCAAGCTGCACGCTCTCACCTGCCCGCTCCCTTACCAGCCTGCCGAGCTGCTCAGCCCACTCGCTCTCATTCTCACCCGCCCACAGAGCTATCGGATCCATGGTGCCGCCCGCTCTCTCACCCGCCAACTCACCCACAGTTTCTCAGGGGAGGGGGAAATTGCCCCATTGCGCCCCCCCCCCTGGATCCGCCCCTGGCTGCTTCACACAATGTGTGGTGACCTGTGTTTTTTCCACACTGGATAAATGCAAGCCACCGCTAGGGCACAAAGAAAACAATAGTTTTCTATGTAGTCTTTTTACACCACAATGCTGGTATGATGTGCAGTGCAACACGCCATGCTACAGTGTGAAGACATGCATGAATTGTGACTATGTGACACTTAAAATAAAGTAAAAAAAAGAAAGAAAAGAGTCAGCAGTGCAATGTGCTGAAACATGCATTGCATCTCTGCCGGCCAGAGCTCACACCGACAGCTGCCCTCACAGTAAATGCTGCGTTTTACTGTGCAAGCTAGTGTGAATCCTTTGTCAAGGTAGTTTGAGAATAGCGGCACTCCAGGACAGATGAGAATAAAAGTATCTTTATTGAATTTTTTTTTTTTTAAAAGTCCAGGAAATACACACATTTCCAGGACAGTCAGTAAACACTTTTTCACACATCAGTGCTTATTCATTACTGAGTATTCCAAGGAAGACACAGCCCCAAATGATCCATACAGGTCAAATAGAATCGCATTGATACACATTCATGCACAAAATACATATAAATGATCCATGTACATAAATAGTAAAGAAGAAAAAGTTCCATATATACATAAAATAATCATAACTAAGGATGTAAATCAAAAAAGAAAAATGGGCGCTCAAACACTAGTCAACCAAATTGTAAATATGCACATAAAATACACCATATAAACCAAAAAGAGAAAAAAAATATATAAATTAAAAATGTAACAATATGAATGTAACAACCAATATACAAAAATAAAGTGTGTGTGTGTGTGTGTGTGTGTGTGTATGCATCTATATAAAAACACAAACACTTGCATTATTTTACACCCCTAGTGCTTTTGTAGATTCTGCTATGTTATCTTTAGATAACCCATGGTGCGCTGTGAATCCTTTGTCAAGCATTAAAGTTTGTATACAGTAAACAGTACAATATATAGTAAAAACGGATATATAAAACATTGGTTTTACAAAGTCAGCAGCTGCAGTATTTGTAGCTGCTGGCTTTTAATATTTTTTTTTTTTAGTGGCACATCCGCTTTAACACACATTAAAGCACCTCCAGGTTCAACATGCTTTTGCAATGCTTCACTGATGCTTTTTGAAAGTCTGGCAAATGCCCTGTGTGTGTTCATTTTCTATTTGTTTTAAAGGAGCCCCAGATCATTAGTACCCCTGTTAAGCAGATCTCCAGCTCCATTATTATCACCGTTCAACAGATCCACAGCTTATTAGTACAATCATTCAGCAGATTCCAAGCTTATTAGTAACCTCGTTCAGCAGATGACTTGCTCAATAGTAACCCCCAGCTCTGCAAATCCCCCCCCCCCCCACTCAGTAGTATCTCCCAGCTCTGCTGATTCCCCCCCCCGCTCAGCAGTAACTCCCAGCCCTGCTGATCGCCCCCGCTCAGTAGTAACTCCCAGCCCTGCTGATCGCCCCCGCTCAGTAGTAACTCCCAGCCCTGCGGATCGCCCCCGCTCAGTAGTAACTCTTTTTTTTTTTTTTTTTTTTTTTTACGGCCACAAAACATCTAACAGGTAGAGAAGCTTAGAAAAAAGGGGTGGAGATAAGGGCCGTCTAATGTGAGCCACCCTCACTGCGCGTAGCTGGAGAATAAATGTGAACACTAGTGATATTTATAAAATAAATGAATAAATTAATAAATATGCAAGAGCTGCTGCTTTAAAAATTATAGAATCCAAAATAGTTAATATGCAAATACAGTGATACCTATTATAAATAAGGTGCCAAATGTGATATTAAACAGCGCTCAAAAAAATATGTGAAAATGTAAATATCAACAAATATAATATTGGTACAGTGACATAGTGAAAAATAAATAAATAATCCACCCTCTAAGTGAGTCAATATATAAGTGTCCAAAAATCCGTGCAAAAATCGCATCAAAAAATACCAGGTTGGCAAATAAAGTCCATGAACTGTCTAAGTGAACAAAAAAATATATATAAATAGTTCATAAATGGAGAGCAAAGGAAAAGAAAAAATCCTTCCCGATCTTCAATAAGTGCTTTCACCACACCACAGTGACTGCGTGCTTCCACCACCCATCAGAAATGCAAACTCACCGCAACAAATGGCCTGACACTTTCGTGTTTAGGCACACAGGCTTGTTAACTGACCCCCTCAGTTTAGTTGATAGAACTCCTTCTTTTCATATAGGGTGGAGCATTCAGTTAAACAGATGGAGATCCGAAGCAAAAAGAAAACTCCAAGATAACAGCCATATGCAAATAAGAAAAAGAGAGCACAATAGTGTGATACTGTAACACAACTTTTAATAACACACTACAAATCTCCCAAAGAATGCACTCACAAAGGTAACTCTTGTTACAAGCAGTGTATAAATCCAAAAACTGACACGGTGTAAAACAAAAAATAAAGATATCCTCCAGGTGAACTAGTGGTCACAGCGGACCAACGAATAGCCCAAGTGTTACTCACAGCCCTTGTGCAGGTGTACTGGAGCTGCTGCTTAGGTAATTGAGCTGGTGGCAGATTAGACCATTCCACGTTCAAGCTTAGAAAGTTAGGTGTGCGGTTGTGACTTCAGTAATCACTCCCCGACATGTTTCATCGAAATGATTTCTTCATGGGGTTACTTACCAGCTGTCTAGTGCCGCTTTATATAGTTGCCAGGGTCCTCCCTCCCCCCTTGTGTTAATCAGTAGGCACGCATCATAACAAGCTGCAGCTGAGTGGACTTACGTTCCTCCCAGCCATGCTAACATGCAGCTGATCCGCTCATCCAATCAGAGCAGCATCATCGTCATGACGCTGTAGCTGGCATTCTTCCAACGTGGTGGAGGCCCTCAGTGGCGACGTTGGTGTATTACACCACATCCCACTGCCTAGTATCGAATGTAATGTCTAACCCCGATGGTTAAACTGGGGTATGACACTCAACCTGCCTGCAGTGTATTCCATAATGGAGGGATGAAAACCAAATATTGCTGACTGTCAGCTTTTCGGATGTCCCTATGACCACAAGTTACCTCTAGGGTCTATGCATACAGAGTATAGCAATATAAATTCAGAAACACAGAGTACATTGGCTCTCATTATTTAAGCACAAGAGCCAGCCAATTAGTGGTGTGTATAGTTATGAATGACATGTATACATATATAAAATATATATTATATAGCACTCTAAAATCTACAAACACATCTCTAGACAATAAGTGTATATACAAAATATAAATGATATTTTAAAAATTGTATATAAAAGAGTTGCAGATATTGTTATCCATATTAAAAATGCATAAAAATATTAGTTAAAAGATATTAATAGGAATAAACAATATATATAAAATAATACATATATTTTTAAAAATGTTAAAATTATTTAAAAACATTATATTAAAATGAATACTGGAAAAAGATAATAAACTGGGCCATGAGCTGTAAATGACATGTGTATAAATATACGTTAGTAAAACAAATAAATGCTCTGGTTTAGACGTAAGTGGGTGTACTACATCATCCCCATATGCATGCACTCATCAAAACTCTGATCATGACGGGTAGCCCAGTTGTTTGGCCCCCTTATATAAACATAGCTCATGATCATCCTATATATGTAAAAACGCATGTCTCAAATCTATTGCTCATAATTTAGGCATTGCTAATGAAGCAATTCACATCCAGTTCTATGTTTAGTCCCCTCGGAAAATGGCTTTTTAACAGGAAGATCCATTGAGTTTCGCGCTGCGACAGGTCTCTCACCCTATTTGAGCCTCTCCACGAAGGGTACACACAGTCAATGCCGCAGAACTGAGCTAACGAGGGGTCTTGGTTATGTTTTTCTTTAAAGTGGACTGACACACTATGATACTCGAAGCCTTTCTTAATATTCGCAAGGTGTTCAGCCACTCGAATCCGCAATAACCGCTTGGTTCTCCCTACATAAAGTAGCCCACCTGTTTATGGCTGAGTGGGAGGACAGGCACGTTTTTTATAACCGGAGACCCCAATTATTATTTTATCGGAGGTTTATAGACGATATTTTATTTATATGGGAAGGATCACAACAAGAAGCACTCCAGTTCCTGGGAGAACTCAATAATAATTCCAATAATATTAAACTGGAATACACGATCAGTGGAAATACTGTCAATTTCTTGGATGTGACTATTCAAAGAGAAGGAAATAAATTAAAGACTAAAGTGTATTTTAAAACCACTGATCGGAACAGTTACCTGTCCATTAATAGTGGACACCATCCAGCGTGGATTAAAAATATCCCTAAGGGGCAATTTTTAAGAGTTCGACGCAACTGCTCAGATGTCACTGACTATCTCTCACAAGCACAAATACTCAAGAATAAATTTGTTCAAAAGGGATATGATGAGCCAGCTTTGAATACTATGATTGAAGACATTGCTGTTATCCCTAGAGATAAATGCTTGGAGAAGAAGGCAGAAGAGCCAAACAATAATCAACACCAATGCGGATTCCTGTCTGGGTTTCATGCCCAATATAGGGAGGTAGAGGCCATTTTTAAAAATCATTGGCACATCTTGGGCAAGGACAGACACCTTGCCGAAATTCTTCCGAGTCAACCACGATTCATCTACAGGAGGGCTCCTAATTTCGGTGATAAGGTGGTTCGTAAGATTTTAGATCCCCCAGACCAACAGGCCCTTAGAATAGATCTTAAAGGATTTTTCTCCTGTAGGAAATGCATCTGCTGTAGAACTGTACGAACAAGTAACAGGGGTAAACAACAGGTCATGAGTAGTGATGGGAAGAGTTTTTCTATTAAAGAATTTATTACGTGTAACTCTTCTTACGTAGTATACCTGATCTGGTGCCCCTGTGGGCTACTTTATGTAGGGAGAACCAAGCGGTTATTGCGGATTCGAGTGGCTGAACACCTTGCGAATATTAAGAAAGGCTTCGAGTATCATAGTGTGTCAGTCCACTTTAAAGAAAAACATAACCAAGACCCCTCGTTAGCTCAGTTCTGCGGCATTGACTGTGTGTACCCTTCGTGGAGAGGCTCAAATAGGGTGAGAGACCTGTCGCAGCGCGAAACTCAATGGATCTTCCTGTTAAAAAGCCATTTTCCGAGGGGACTAAACATAGAACTGGATGTGAATTGCTTCATTAGCAATGCCTAAATTATGAGCAATAGATTTGAGACATGCGTTTTTACATATATAGGATGATCATGAGCTATGTTTATATAAGGGGGCCAAACAACTGGGCTACCCGTCATGATCAGAGTTTTGATGAGTGCATGCATATGGGGATGATGTAGTACACCCACTTACGTCTAAACCAGAGCATTTATTTGTTTTACTAACGTATATTTATACACATGTCATTTACAGCTCATGGCCCAGTTTATTATCTTTTTCCAGTATTCATTTTAATATAATGTTTTTAAATAATTTTAACATTTTTAAAAATATATGTATTATTTTATATATATTGTTTATTCCTATTAATATCTTTTAACTAATATTTTTATGCATTTTTAATATGGATAACAATATCTGCAACTCTTTTATATACAATTTTTAAAATATCATTTATATTTTGTATATACACTTATTGTCTAGAGATGTGTTTGTAGATTTTAGAGTGCTATATAATATATATTTTATATATGTATACATGTCATTCATAACTATACACACCACTAATTGGCTGGCTCTTGTGCTTAAATAATGAGAGCCAATGTACTCTGTGTTTCTGAATTTATATTGCTATACTCTGTATGCATAGACCCTAGAGGTAACTTGTGGTCATAGGGACATCCGAAAAGCTGACAGTCAGCAATATTTGGTTTTCATCCCTCCATTATGGAATACACTGCAGGCAGGTTGAGTGTCATACCCCAGTTTAACCATCGGGGTTAGACATTACATTCGATACTAGGCAGTGGGATGTGGTGTAATACACCAACGTCGCCACTGAGGGCCTCCACCACGTTGGAAGAATGCCAGCTACAGCGTCATGACGATGATGCTGCTCTGATTGGATGAGCGGATCAGCTGCATGTTAGCATGGCTGGGAGGAACGTAAGTCCACTCAGCTGCAGCTTGTTATGATGCGTGCCTACTGATTAACACAAGGGGGGAGGGAGGACCCTGGCAACTATATAAAGCGGCACTAGACAGCTGGTAAGTAACCCCATGAAGAAATCATTTCGATGAAACATGTCGGGGAGTGATTACTGAAGTCACAACCGCACACCTAACTTTCTAAGCTTGAACGTGGAATGGTCTAATCTGCCACCAGCTCAATTACCTAAGCAGCAGCTCCAGTACACCTGCACAAGGGCTGTGAGTAACACTTGGGCTATTCGTTGGTCCGCTGTGACCACTAGTTCACCTGGAGGATATCTTTATTTTTTGTTTTACACCGTGTCAGTTTTTGGATTTATACACTGCTTGTAACAAGAGTTACCTTTGTGAGTGCATTCTTTGGGAGATTTGTAGTGTGTTATTAAAAGTTGTGTTACAGTATCACACTATTGTGCTCTCTTTTTCTTATTTGCATATGGCTGTTATCTTGGAGTTTTCTTTTTGCTTCGGATCTCCATCTGTTTAACTGAATGCTCCACCCTATATGAAAAGAAGGAGTTCTATCAACTAAACTGAGGGGGTCAGTTAACAAGCCTGTGTGCCTAAACACGAAAGTGTCAGGCCATTTGTTGCGGTGAGTTTGCATTTCTGATGGGTGGTGGAAGCACGCAGTCACTGTGGTGTGGTGAAAGCACTTATTGAAGATCGGGAAGGATTTTTTCTTTTCCTTTGCTCTCCATTTATGAACTATTTATATATATTTTTTTGTTCACTTAGACAGTTCATGGACTTTATTTGCCAACCTGGTATTTTTTGATGCGATTTTTGCACGGATTTTTGGACACTTATATATTGACTCACTTAGAGGGTGGATTATTTATTTATTTTTCACTATGTCACTGTACCAATATTATATTTGTTGATATTTACATTTTCACATATTTTTTTGAGCGCTGTTTAATATCACATTTGGCACCTTATTTATAATAGGTATCACTGTATTTGCATATTAACTATTTTAGGTAGAGAAGCTTCCATTTTCTTATGGGAATGACAAATCCTTTAAATATATTCCTTGAAATGTGTCATAATGAATTTAAGGAACAATTCCCTGTCTCTTTTCCCTCTTTAGAGGTGACAAAGACAGATGTAGACAAGCAGACTGTGCCACGATCACCCCGCAAAAGACCCTTGACCATGGTAAATGTTACTGAGGTAGGTCATCACAAGATGTCAGGTGCAGTTCCTGCAGATGAAGACTATAAAAGCTCATCATCCAAAGAGGTACCAGGTGAGACATATGCCACTCCGTACTAGTTTGTTAACCTGCCTAGTTGGGCCTCCAAAAATATGGTACTAAAAGTAAAAGGATAACTGGCAGACCTCTGTGTTGTTTCATACAAGATGAATTGGTATACATTTGTATTGTTCTGTTAAATTTCTTCATCAAGCTTAGGTTATAAGCAGGGAAGTGCAAGCATCCATTATCTTATGTCTATTGAGGATAGCAACTGTAGCGGTACCCCCGTGGGGGCTACTGACTCTATACCCCACTGGCTACCCAGAATCTGCAAATTCTCTGTTACCTCTGACACCTTGGGTTCCATTTTGAAATGTTGCGTTAGTAATGAGAAACTGTATGATGTCTGTGAAGGTAGATTCACACCCGTGGAACTACAAGTCTCACCAGCCAGTCTGTAGAAAAGAACTAACTCAGCAATACCGTAATCTCTATCTGGATGGGCAGATGCCCTCTCACCACAAGGGACCCCAATAGATGTAGGGCTCCGGCCGCAATCTCCTCTGGTGTCTCCGTTCGATGAAAATGGCGCCGCCACACCTCAATGCGACTCCCGGTGGACTGAAGTGCAAGTGGTCCCAGATGCTCTGGAGCGCAGGCCAGTCCGCTTGCTGGAATAGCGATGCTGTCCTCCAAGGTCCCTCTGAGGCATACGATCTGGCTCTCCGCTGTGTAGGCCGCAGTCTCTCACTCCCTATCACACAGACCTCCTGCTGGCCGGTTCAGAATGGCATCCAGAGAGGCTGAAAACAGGCCGCGCCTGTCCTTTTATCTCTCCTCCCAGCAGGCTGTTCTGCGCGCTTTGCATTGTGCCCCCAGAAGCTGTTAGCCATAATGTGCTAGTATGCACAGCAAAAACTGAAAAACCTGGACCTAATGTACTGCCATTTAATTCCTGACAACTGGCCAAAGATCTAATCTAAGTATCTTTCCAGTACCATAATTACACAATGCATATGAATTGTATTAAATCCTGGGGAAATATAGAAGACCAACATCCCAATTAAGACACGCATAACTCTATTATGGGAATTTTTCAGGTATCAGAGTAACAACTCTTTTACAAAACGGCAACATATAATTGAGGTGACGCCAGTGGGATCTATACCATTAAAACATCTCATTGATTACATCCTCTAAAACTGCTATGTCATAGTCACTAAACTTCTCCATTACATCCTTCTTGTTACAAATAATTTAAATGCACAAATAATTGCTGAATATTCTGAATAATCTTATGTGTCATCACAGGTTCTTCTATGAAACAATAAAAACGTATCACTGTGCAGGACTGTGTTTCTTATATACCATATCTAGCACTACTCCCAAAGGAGCTGCTGGTTTAGATTTCGGCCTGCTGTTACCTTACTGTTCCATATGCTCGTTTCAGGGGTTCTCCTTGAAGAGTTGTCCACAAAAATGTCTGCACCAAACACAAAGTCTCTTTTCAAGCTTTTTATTGAACAAAGTTCTCCAACAGAGGGGTAGAGGGATGGGGAAAGACTCGGGTACCTTTGCTTTGCGGATCACGGATACAACTTAGATCGAGAGGATTAATTCAGTTCCACATTGGATTTCAGCCACCACCAGATAGGCCTACTCTCACTAGCCTAGCAGCTGGTGCGAAGCTCGTCAAAGTCTCTGCCACAGACTTGATAAGTGTTGCCAGGCGGTCCCACGATCTTCTGCCACAAGATCTTGTAACCACTCGCATACTTTGTATAGTTCCTATAAAGTACACCACTCACGGTGCCAAGAATCTTTCAGCCAGGCCGGCAGCACAGTGAGGTAAATTTGCCAGAATACGCCCTTTAATTGAATCCCACTGGTTCAGCTTCCTCCCGTAGGTAAGGTAGAGAAAGACCATCCCTGGATCAGTAGGCCCCAGAAACTCCTGGGCCTACTCTCAGTTGCGAGGCCTCGGACCAGCCGGCCCCGAGGCTATGAAACAGCTCACACATCCCTGAGGCCAGATAGACAACAGGTCAGGATCGGAAGACCCCGCCAAACGGCGTCCGTTTCTTAAGTACCCCTCCCCAGAATGCACAGTGGGTTGACCACGCCCGTTGAGCTGCTTCTGGGAAAGAGATACCCAATGCATCCAGCCTGCTGCCTTTCCAACCTTGACCTGTGGTAACAGCGACACCCACCGTCAAGGGGAAAATTTTGCAACCCAGCTGAACTGAAACAGAACCAACAATTCAGCATAATCCTTCTGAGCTAAACTACAGCTCGGGCAACTAAAATTTAACACATAGCACCTACTCAATGGGAGCATGGCGCTACATATAAAATTAATTCAAGTGTCATCCTGCACAAATAAATACCTATGTCAAAGCCCAACGTTGAAGACAGTCTGAATAAATTAAAGGATATGTATTGTCACAGAATACACTTATAAAGTCGCCATTGTAATAGCAATACAAACATTTATTTTAGACCATCCAGTATAAGCTTATTTGAAAAATCTCCTTTCGTGTTGTGTATGTTGCCTTTTTTAGGATGACCAGATATTTCCGATTTCAGGTGGCTGTTCCCGTAGTGCCCCCAACTTGTAAGCAAGTGCTGAAAAGGTGTCTGTGAATTTTTTAGCCCTGTCTACACTTTGGGCTCCTGTGTTAATTGCATTGTTGTTTGTGTATGTAGTGAGTCACAGGCTGCCCGGGTTGGGAAGGAGTTAATGCAACTCAGATTCTTCCCGGGCTTTTGTGGGCTGTGCCCTCTATGCTGTCCTCATATAAATAAGGGGGAGGGCCTAACAGAGACAAACAACTCACATGAGATCACAGGAGCAGGCTGGCTATACTATGTAGCCCACAGTAATCAACACAGAGAGAGAGAGAGAGAGAGAGAGAGAGAGAGAGAGAGAGAGAGAGAGAGAGAGAGAGAGAGAGAGAGAGAGAGAGAGAGAGAGAGACTTGTAAAGTGCAACACATGCAAACTGAATCGCCTCTGGGCGCTGTATTCATTTCATGGGTAAGGAACCCCTTGACCTCAGAAGAGATGGGTTTTAATCTTTCTCCTGAAGGCCAAGTGGTCCGACTCCAGTCGGATGGTGGTTGGTAGTGCATTCCACAGGCGGGGTCCTTGGACTGCAAATCTTCGATCTCCTTTGGACTTGTATCTGGCTTTGGGTATCTGGAGGAGGTTTTGATTGGTGGATCGCAGAATGCGATTGGGGTTATGGGCTTTTATTTTTTCGCATAGATATTGGTGGGCGTTGCCTTGAATACACTTATGTATTAGGCAGAGTGCCTTGAAAGTGATTCTGTCTTTTACTGGCAACCAATGAAGGGATCTCAGTGAAGGTGAGATTGATTCCCATGGTTTTTCCCAGTCACCAGTCGAGCGGCCGTATTTTTAACGACTTGCAGACGAGTGATTTGGTATTTGAGGATTCCTAGATAGAGGGCATTTGCGTAGTCGAGTCTGGAATTGATGATTGTTCCCACCACGACTTCAATGTCCTCTTTCGGGATAAAGGGCGTGAGTCTGCGTAGTAGGCGCAGCAGATGGTGGGATCCGTTGACTACTGACCCTATTTGTGCATCCATTGTCATGTAGGTATCGAAAATGTCTCCGAGACTTTTGACTTTGGTGCTAGGGGTGATAGTTTTACCCAGAATGGGTGGGGGAGTCCATGTTGACGCGGGGTGATTTTTCCGGTTAGCGTGAAACAGGAGAAGTTCTGTTTTCGAAACATTGAGTTTAAGATAACTGTTTGTCATCCAGTTATCTAATAGAGTAAGGCATTTCTCTAGTCCAAGAGAATGATCCTTTTTGTTGCAGATGCGGAAATACAGTTGTGTGTCGTCTGCATAAGAGTGATAAAGTAACTTCTGGTTACTGATGATTTCAAAGAGAGGGCGAAGATAGATATTAAACAATACGGGCGATAAGGGAGATCCCTGAGGGACTCCGCATGACACCGTACGTTTTTCAGAAGTGAAAGACCCCAGTTTCACTATTTGTGATCGGTTTTCCAAGAAGGAGGAGAACCAGGGTAAAACACCTTCAGCGACTCCGGCTACTTTAGCTAGCCTAGCCAGTAGTAGTCCGTGGTCTACAGTGTCAAAAGCCGCTCTTAGGTCCAGCAGTATCAGGAGACAAGATTCTCCTTCGTCTGCGGCCTCTAGAGCGCCATCCCATATTTTGAGCAGCGCCGATTGAAAGCCGACGGAAGCCTGATTGAAACGGATGGAGTAATTTATGGGTGTCTAAATGCAGTTGCAGCTGTTGTACAACTACTTTCTCCATTACCTTGGAGAAGACATTTAGAGCTGTTATGGGCCTCCGGTTGTTTGGGTCTTTGGGGTCGAGGGTAGTTTGTTTTTAAATTGGTTTTATTGTACCTTGTTTTAGCAAGGTGGGCACCATGCCCTCCTTGAATGATTGGTTTATGAGCTGCGTGATAGCTGGTGCCAGTATATCGGCACGTTCTTTCAGCAGTTTAGTGGGGATGATATCATTGGGTGCTGTGCTATTACGCAGAGTCCCGATGATGTTTTTAGTGGCATCGATGGAAATGGGTTTTAGAGTGAATTTTGGTGATTGCGTCGGATTTATGTGGGTATTAGGTTTGTGATTTGGGGGGGGGGGAGTTGGTGACGGTTCCATTTTGCTGAATACTTTCACGGATTTTTTCAATTTTATTAATGAAATAATCCGATAATTCATTGCAAAATTCTTGTGAATCAGAATTGGGGGCCTCTAAACAAGCTGGATTCATAGTCTGAGTGACCAGCTTGAAGAGTTCTCGGGGGCGGTTAAGGGCATTTGCGATGATGTTGGAGAAATTATTTTTTTTGGCCGTGAAGATTTCTTTGTGATATTTCTTTGTTATTATCTTGTAAATGGTGTGGTTTTTATCTGAAGGGCACCTTTTCCACGCAGCTTCTGCTCTTCTACGCTCTTGTTTTAGCAACGTCAGCTGGTCATTAAACCAGCTGGAGTTGTTTTTCCAGATGCAAGTTTTGCGTTTTGGTGCTACTAAGTCAGCTGATTGTAGTAGCGCCTTGTTGATGGCGTCAAGTGTTTCTGTGGCTGTTTGTTTTTGTTGGGTTGTTTTTATTTTGTTCCCTAGTGTTGTTTTAAAGAGTTCCGAGTGGAGCTTCTTCTGAGATCTAGTCCAGTGAGCTGTCACCGGTTTTGTCGTTTTTTTTTTGGGCTGGCATTTTTGGTGATTGTGAATTTGATGGCATGGTGATCGGTCCATGGTTGCGGCTCATTTCCCAGGACGTCAATTTCCAAATCTTGTTTGAAAATGAGATCGAGCGTATGGCGTGGGGCCTTGTATTAGCTGCTGCAGACCTAATCCTTCCAGATGGTCGATGCAGGCGTCGGCTACGGGGTCCAGCGAGGAGTTGGCCCAGAGGTTGAAATCCCCAAGCACCAAAAGGTGTTTGATGTTTAGGGTATATGTAGAGATGAATTCCGTCAACGACGTGAGAAGGTGCGTTTTTGGGCCTGGTGGTCTATAGCAAAGTAGCATATGGACCGTATCTTGGGGATTTGTTTGTAGCTGCAGAGTGAGGGTTTCCATGAATGGAAGCGAGTTTTGAAGGACTGGTTTGGTGATCGAGAGGTGAGTCTTGTGGATCACCGCCAGGCCCCCCCTCTTTGCCCCACTCTGTTTTGCATTTGAATGCGATAATTTGCTGGCACCAATTCTGCTAGAATGGTGTTGCAGTCGGCTGTCAGCCAGCTTTCTGTGATGAAGAGGCAGTCTAGATCGTGTTGAAGGATGAAATCATAGATTTCTTGTCAGTGTTTTACTGCCGATCTTGTGTTGACCAAAGCGCATATTATTCGCTTGGGCTGGGGTACCTGCGCGTAGTTTTTGACTGTTGATCGTCGATTGATTCTCAACAGTCGCTCATTCCTTAGAGCTTTTTTGGTGACAACTGGGAGTATAGAGGCTCCCGGATTGTTTCTGCAGAGTATTTTAGGTAACCCATGGTCGCAGGGAAGTAATGTTGATTGGGGGGGTCTTATATGGTGATGGGCGGAAGACTGTCCAAGTGAGCCGTCACTCGTTGAGTCTTCTCTCCCCGATTGGTCCAGAGGAAGGCGAAAAACCCCAGGCGTGCTGTGCCAATCTGCAGCGACCGGGGGAAAAAAAATTCCTTCCTGACCCCCTCAACGGGCGATCGGTGCAACCCTGGATCAATTGCCTAGGGGGGTGTGTGGGGGGGATATGTACCCCTGTGTTAAACTATGGGAGTCCTGTTTTTTTGTGCTGTGTCTGCAGCAGCCGAGAGCTGGGAGGACCCTGCCTGGCTGCACTATCCCTGGGGAGAGCCGACTCGTTTGAGAGCGTCTTGCTCTTACTATCCCTGGGGTGAGCAGACTAAGGTGAGAGCGTCTGCTGCACCGCTGAATCTACATATCAAGAGTTCCAACTTTATTAGCTGCAAGCTTGTTCTGGATCAGTGATTGAACAAAATAATGAAGACTCCTGTCTTAACTCCTGGTTTTTAACTCAGGCACTTTTGTTCAAATAATGCACTTCTGGTCAGAGTCCACATGTGAAGCCACCATCAACTGGGAGCCAGCTCCTATGGGAGTTTGTACAGCCACTTTATACTCACCTGTGAAGACCTGTGAACAAACACACACCTGTGAACAATTAAACCCTCCCCTTAATTAGCAGAAAGGAAAAAGAAAAAAAAAGCTGTTTAAAAAGTGTCAGAGAAAGAGGGGGAAAAAAAAATCAACCCTTGCAAGCAGAAGCAGTTGATAGCAAACTCCTGGTTTTTAACTCAGGCACTTTTGTTCAAAGAATGCACTTCTGGTCAGAGAGTCCACATGTGAAGCCACCATCAACTGGGAGCCAGAGTTAACCCCAGGGGAACCACACCTGGAGGCAGAACTCTGTCTCTGGGAAAGTTATGCACAGTGCAGCCTGCATCTACATAGTTAGGGAGAGATTAATGTTTGTTGTTTTTCATGTTGCTGGACTGTGCTTCTAAGAGGATCAGTAAAGTTTTACTAACTGTTCATTCCCCAGTCTAAAGTTATTGCAGAGGAGTGCATGATTGTACACAGCGTATAACAAAAAACTGGGCCTGTCTTATACATGCAGGGTGAAGAGAAGGACATGTAGTTACTAAAGTCAAGAGATACAAGGGAATAAGATGCCAGACAGTGGGGGTATAGTACCATCAGGGGTGACAGGTTTTCTGTACAGAGAGGGGATCAGTTTGTGTTTCCCTCCCTAGTGGTTGGTGCCACAGCAACCAGGACTGAACCTGCGTGGTGGAGACCTCGGGGACCTAGCTGCAGGTACAGGAAGAGTTAATGAAGTAAGATGTGCACACACGTGTGTGTGTGTGTGTTTGTGTGTCAGAACCTGTACTCTGTCACTGGGAGTGAGGTAATAGTAAAGCTGGGCTGGTGGAATCGGACACAAGCTAAATGCTACATTACAAGTGGCAAGGTGTGAAACTCAGGGATGAAGTGATTCATGGTGCAGAGCCTCAGGTTACGGTACAGTGGCATTGGGTTTATGGCTCACTTCTAAGTGAGAAGTGCCACCTTCATTTTAAGTTCACATGAACGCAGTTCCACCTGGTCCCCAAGCCTTGGTGAGTGCAAGGAGAGTAGGCCCCACCCACAAACTGGGAGCTGTATATAATCCCTATACCTCCCAGCTTTGTCCGTGTGCCATGTACTCTCACCAAACTATCTATGTGTGCATTATATACACACAAACCCAAACCATCTTCTATTGGAACAGTACAATGCTAGGTGAATAAACACAGATCCCATACATATTACTACCTGTGTACCTGAACCATCTACTTTAGGAGAGCAACAGTATAGTTCTGTGTGTAAATACAAGGGTTCTATCTATATTGCTACCTGTGTTTCCAAACCATCTACTTTAAGAGGGTGACCGTATAGTGCTGTGTGTGTATATACTGTACAAGGGTCCAAACCAAGTATTTTGGATGAGGCCAGTACAGTGCTGGGTTTGTATATACAGAGATCCAATTCATATTACTACTTGTTTAGTTAAAGTGTTACTAAACCCACAACAGTAAAATCAGTCTGTATATGCAGTAAAGCATGCTTGTTATACTCAATGTGGAACCTGTGGAAGGGGTTAATCCACTGCATTTTGTAAAAAGGCTGTTTGATCCTGTCTTCCACAGTCCCAAATCCATTTCCTGATCAAACGGATCCTTGCGCGCACTCTGCAAATGCTCAGTTTGGTGTGCATTGCTAGAGCTTTTTTCTTGGGAAGGGGGTCAGCACATGGCCAATCGGCAATGTCCAGAGGGAGGGTTAGGGATCATGCAGCTCATAGGACAGTCAGAGCAGAATGAAAACTTCTCCTACAAGCTACTGATGAGAAAGGGTATTTAGAAGTTTATATTTACAAAAATAATTGCATTTCCATGTTGTATATGCGACCAGATAAAAGGAATGCAGGGTGGCCATCGGTTAAGTAACACTTTATTCCATCCATTATAAGGGGATGGAAGTACAGTGCTCTGTATATAGTTGGTCCCAATTACAATACTACCTGCGTATCCAAACCATCTACTGTAGGAGGGTGACAGAACAGTGCTAAGGATCCCGTCAACATTACAGTATATTACCATCTGTGTACCCAAACCATTGGCACTCTATATGTTGTGTTGTTTTTTTTACTTACTCCTGACTGTTGCATACTATAAACTGTTACATAACCCTAAATAAAGTATTTATTATCTTGCATACATTCAGGTGAAAAACCATGAGACTTTACAATGGTTGTTGATTTTAATGAAATTCTTCTTAAAGGTGGGCAAATGTAATGGAAGAGTTAAACATTTTTTTAAGGTATTCTTTACCCTGAGGTTTATGTCTGTGAGACTGTGTCATATAGCATAGTAATTAGGAGAATTTTGTAAATACAAGGGCTGAGGCATATGTGTGCAGTGTATACAGTGACCAGGCACAAGATCTGTCATCCCCATGACATCCCCATGACAGTAGTCATCCAAACTACTGTACTTTCCTACCTGGCCATTCCTGACACTTCTCATGTCAAAATCAGCATTTTTTGCTAGAAAATGACTTGCAACCTTCAAACATTAGATAGAGGCCCCAGAGAATAAAATGGTGGGTGTTGCAAATTTTATGTCACACAATATTTGCAGAGGCAGGTTTTCAAACACAATTTTTTGGGAAAAAAAATACTTTCATGAATTTTAGTGCACACAATATAATACCCACTTTTTTGGAAAAATATAAAAAATGATGTTACGCTGAGTAAAGCAGGGTTTGACAAATTTGCTTGGAATCTAGGAGCCAGCTAAAAAAGTTAGGAGCCAGAAAACGCACCCCGTCCCGACGAGCTTGCGCGCAGAAGTGAACACATACGTGTGCAGCGCCCGCATATGTAAACGGTGTTCAAACCACACATGTGAGGTATCGCCGCGATTGGTAGAGCGAGAGCAATAATTCTAGCCCTAGACCTCCTCTGTAACTCAAAACATGCAACCTGTAGATTTTTTTAAACGTCGCCTATGAAGATTTTAAAGGGTAAAAGTTTGTCGGCATTCCACGAGCGGACGCAATTTTGAAGCGTGACATGTTGGGTATGAATTTACTCGGCGTAACATTATCTTTCATTAAAAAAAAAGTGTATTTTTTTCCCAAAAAAGTGCGCTTGTAAGACCGCTGCGCAAATACGGCGTGACAGAAAGTATTGCAACGATCGCCATTTTATTCTCTAGGGTGTTAGGATAAAAAATATATATAATGTTTGGGGGTTCTAATTAGAGGGAAGAAGATGGCAGTGAAAATAGTGAAAAATGACATTAGAATTTAACTTGTAATGCTTACCTTGTAATACCAAAGGCCACCACCAGATGGCGCCAGCTCACACAAGGAAGAGCTGGGGACTTCACAAAAAAAAAATATATATATTTTTTTTTTTTGCCCACCCTCCAAGCCAAGTCGCCAGGACGCTATTTCTAGTCGCCCTGGCGAAAGGGATTTGTCGAGCCCTGGAGTAAAGAGATATCTAACATGTCACGCTTAAAAGTTGCGTACGCCCCTGGAACGTTGCCAAACTACGGTACCTAAAAATCTCCGTAGGCCAAAATTTAAAAGAGAATTACAAAGGAGGTCTGGTGCTAGAAAAATTACTAATGCTCTGACGTTTGCAACCATACCTCACATGTGTGGTGTGTGATCACCATTTATATATGCGTGCGGGACTTGCGTATGCATTCACATTTACGGGAGCACTTTACATTTTTTTTTTTTTTTTATTTAAAACTTTTTTTTACACTGTCCCTTTTTTTTATTATCAACTTCATTGCTATTTCAAGGGATGAACAACATCCCTTGTGATAACATGGGCCTTGACAGGTCTTCTATATGGAATTTATTAGACCCTAGATCTCTCCTCTGGCCTCCAATTATGCAGCTGGTCAGACACAAGATTGGTCTGATCGGCTGCTTCACTGGCCATTAACAGACCAGGAAACAGAGAACCAAAACCGGAAGTGAAAAAGTCTGTTCCTCTGCAATACACTAGATGCTGCTGGGCAAGGCACAGCGCAGGGGGGGGCCTGGAGGGCACAGCGCAGGGGGGGGCCTGGAGGGCACAGCGCAGGGGGGGGGGCTTGGAGGGCACAGCGCAGAGGGGGCCTAGAGAACGTGGAACTGGGGGGGGGGTCTGGAGGGCACATTACTGGAGGGTTGCTGTGACACAGCTACTTGTTCTGGTGCTCTGATCCCTGCCGGTCTCCTCTCAGGTCACGTAATGTCACCCACTTGAAAGAATTGGAGGGGAGGACCGGCAGGGATCAACGCTCTGCAATCAGGGCTACAGGAGCCCAAATTAGCCAACAGTGAATCTCCACATGAAAGGGGTGTGCTGCGGGTTGGGGAATGCCTCTGCCTAGAACTGGCTATGCTTCCCAGCTTGAGAGCTCAGGCGGTAAGGCACCAAGGCACCTTGGCTCTTTCCTGCTCTGCCAATCGATTGAGGGGGAGGAGCACTTGCGGGTGGACAGGAACTTGATGGTGATCTACCAGTCACCTGCCCACGGTCGACAGGTAGATCGTGACCCCCGGGTAGCCGACCTCTGCTCTCCACCTTGTTCAAATAGAGAATGCTTTGTATTAATCGGGGGGAAATTCAAAGTACCTAAATGGCACCCATTCCAAGGCAAGCGACCTCCTTACAGTGCAGCAGGGCATCTGCACAGTGCATCAGGGCATCTGCACAGTATGGGACATGGTAGCTAATGGAGATCACTGTAGAAGCGATGCTCAGTTCAGTGATTTTTAGCTTCCAAGGTAACCCCCCAGGTATGGCACATACATATACATTGGTCAGAGCTGCATTGAAAATTTTGATATTTTTCAACTTTCAAAAGTTTTGACTGGCGTTCTGGTTTAAAGATTTCTGAAAAGTACAAACTTATGTCATATAAAAACAGCATTTTAGCTAATTTCAATCTCGTCACAAGTTGTCATTGAATGTGTTTAATCACTTCTTCTGACCAAGTATATAATCTGTGTGATCCGCATTGTTGGGAAGATAAAAATACATGGATAAAAGCAGATATGTACCAATCCTACTCATTATAGGGCATTTCTTACCTCGCATGACTAGCTATGGGTCAATCTATCATCTGACTTAGCATTTTGTAATCGAAAATCAGATTATATAACAATAAAACCTGTAAACTGGCAGAATTCCAGTAACACTGGAGCCTAAAAGGCAAACAATCATTTTCATTGTTTTCTATTAGAAGAGTAGTTTCTGAATTAAACTTTTACTTTTGGAACAAAGGTATACCTCTGCTACCTCGGTGTAAATAAAAATCTTTCAAATATTTGATTGATGTGAGAATACAGTATATGCTAAAAATCAAACACCCACTGTGTTGCCACAAGTAAAAGCAATGTATTTATGTAAATGGTGTTGCGCAAGCTATAGTGAATCAATCACATCTATCTATCTATCTATCTATCTATCTATCTATCTATCTATTAGGGGTGCAACGGATCGTCATTGATCCGTGATCCGAACCGAAAAAGATTGATCCGAACCGCACACACGTGATCCGAGGATTGTTTTCTAAAAAAAAAAAAAAAATTGCGCATGTTCAGTCCACACACAGCGTGGTCATGGCGAACGGAGGAGCTTGAATGCCCCGCATCATTTAAATCCCCTGTATGGGAGCATTTTGGTTTCTCTGTCAAATATAATGATGAAGGAAAGAGGTTAGTGGATAAATCCGTGACGGTGTGTAGGCACTGTGGCACAAGAATGCCATATGACAGTGGGAACACATCATGTATTGTCACTAGGGGTGCAACTGATCCGTACGGATCAGCACCTTCGGGTCGGGACACACGGCGATCCACGGGCCTCCCGGTCCATAGGAAAGGCCGCGGCTTCGGCCTAGCTATCGAAGCGGTGGCCATCGAGGATCTACCCGGTGCGGGGGATGCAGGCTGCTCCTCGGAAGTTTGTGGGCACTTGAGCTCAATATGTCATTGACTCCTAATAGCCCAGCGATGAGCTCCATGCTGCACCTTGAGGAATCCACACGGGGAGCCGCTGCTGCCGCCGCACCGGGCGTCCTGCTGCTTGCCAGAGAAGAGAGAGGAGGCGATCGGGGGGATCTGTATGGACTGAGCACGTAGGGGGGATTTTCACTAGACACTCAGCCCGCCGATCAATGACACTAAAGGGATCTGATGATTGGGATAGTTCAGGTCACAGTAGGGAACTGATGACACCACTTTCGTACATGGGGCTGCGACTTCCACTTGGCTGCACATATAAGTATTGCGAGATGCAGTTATTTCAACACAAAACAGAGCTTATACGCTTAAATACAGTATTTGTAAATCTGACGGACTGTTTAAATGTGAAAATCAGAGGTGTTCTGTCACATTAGCAATAAACAGTCCGTCGGATTTCCAAACACTGTATTTAAGCACATAAGCTCCGTTTTGTGTTGAGAAGAACTGTGAAATCTAAAACTCTGGTGGGTGTAACAAGATTTGTCTTTTTTTTTTGCTGATCCGAAAATGATCCGATCCGTGACTCCTGATCCGAGGATCGATCCGATCCGTGAGTTTTTTGATCCGTTGCACCCCTACTATCTATCTATCTATCTATCTATCCCACTTTCTTTAAGAGAATCAATTGGTGTGTGTGATAATGTGAAGACAATTGGTGTACTTCCACCTCCCGGTGACACCTATGTGCTCCCAGAACTCTCACCTTGAATGAAGAATCAAATGCGCATTTTGGAGGAGTGATACCTTGGTACCTTATTTGGAAAGATTATACTAGTCATCAGTGTCTTGAATCGTCTATTTGAGACATCCATTCCTTAAAGTGGAGGTTCACCCAAAAAATCTATTTTTAACATTAGATTGAGGCTAATTTTACTAAGCAGAATCGGGTGTTTTTTTTTTAAATGAATGCCGTACTTACCGTTTTAGAGATCGATGTTCTCCCGCCGCTTCCAGGTATGGGCTGCGGGACTGGGCGTTCCAATTTGATTGACAGCCTTCCGACGGTCGCATACAGCGCGTCACGAGTTCCCGAAAGTAGCCGAACGTCGGTGCGCAGGCTCCGTATAGAGCCGCACCGACGTTCGGCTTCTTTCGGCAACTGGTGACGCGCTGTATGCGACCGTCGGAATAGGAACGCCCAGTCCCGAAGATCATACCCGGAAGCGGCGGAGAACATCGATCTCTAAAACGGTAAGTACTGCATTCATTTAAAAATTTTAAGCTGGCTATAGACTGAGCTGATTTTGGTGAAATCGAGGGAGCCAATCAGTAAATTTTCAACCAAACAGCGGCTGCATCCACCGAGTCAGATGCAGCTGCTGTTCAGGTATTCCTAAAGCTGTTGGTACCAGCTGTCAGAATACAATTGTTGCCACTGCAAAAATGTCATTATATGGCCAGCCTTAGATTGAGCACTGATCCTATTGTGGTGACGGATCGGATATGTGCACTGAGGTGGATTACACTTGCTGACTGAATATAAGAATCACAGCAGGATATGCACTGGAGATGACAATTACTTTTTTTTTAATTACATTTTTATTGTATCATTATTTATTAATATTTATGGATTGTGCTATTATTATGCATATTGCCATTTAAAACTTGAGGTGGTATATGGTTTAATTTAGTGATGCATTTTTTTTTATATAAATATAAATATTTGCTTCCTAGGAAAATGTTTATACACGGAAGTATTTAATATTTGTTTTATGAAGTTGAAAATACAAATGTGAAACCTGTTTTGTATTTTATGGTCTATTGCAGATCAGCAGGAAATTGACGGAAGAATAGTGGAGAACAAAGGTACATTCTGTCTCCTTTTTTTTATTTTTTTATACAAGACTATTAAAGTGTGTGTAAACCCTAAGAGCTGGTTCACACAGGGGCGACTCGTCCGCTTTGTTCAATGGAACCTTTCTAATAGGAGTGACTCAAGTCGCTCCGACTTAGAAAAAGGTTCTTATACGACTTTGGGGGCGACTCAGGATGACTTGCATTGACTTCAATACAGAAGTCATTTTGCAAGTCGCCCCTGAAGTCGTCTTGAGATCACCTTGCCGAGTCGCCCCCAAAGTCGCGCTGCCCCTGTGTAAACCGGCTCTAAAGCTGGATATACATATTCAGTTTTTTTTCGTGGGTGGAACAGAAAAAAAATTGACAGGTCTCCGTGACAATAGAAACAATGTTGATGCAGGGATCTCCCCTGCCACACTTTTGTATTGTGACAGGAGGGAAGTGCTGATCGAATGCTGGCTTTCCAGCATGACCGTTTGACAGAAGCCAGAACAGACCGCTATACACACAGACAAAGCCTACCCTGCTTACAATAAACTTCTCTTATTTTCCTATTTTATTCCCTTTTTGTTTTGTTTTATTATATCATTATTTTATTTTTTTAGATCAAAACCTTTTTTTATTGACAAGGATAATGGGTAACTGTAAAGTACAGCAAAAAGATATACATAGAAAGTAGCAACATAAACGTATACATTATGTATATTCCCAAATGCAGAGATTGCTGTTACTGGTACCAAGCTCATATAATATCATTATTTATTGATATTTTTGGATTGTGCCATTATTTGTTATGCATGTTATCTTTTGAAATTAGAGGTGGTATTTGGTTTATGATAGTTGTGCACTTTTAAATATTTTATATAATTTAATTTAGTAGTACAACTTTTGGAAAAATGTGTGTTTGTGATATACTGTAACCAAGTTAAAGGGGTTGTAAAGGTTTGTTTTTTATTTTTTAAATAGGTTCCTTTAAGCTAGTGCATTGTTGGTTCACTTACCTTTTCCTTCCATTTCCCTTCTAAATGTTTTTTTTCTTTGTCTGAATTTCTCACTTCCTGCTTCTCCTCAGTAAGCTTTCCACCATCATCCGAGCGGTGGAAAGTCAGTCAGAACAGCTTACTGAGGAGGAACAGGAAGTGAGAAATTCAGACAAAGAAAAAAAAATTTAGAAGGGAAATGGAAGGAAAATGTAAGTGAACCAACAATGCACTAGCTTAAAGGAACCTATTTGGAAAATAAAAAACAAACCTGTACAACCCCTTTAACTTGTATTATTTGTTTTATAGTGTTATGAATAAAAAAAAAAAAAAAAAAAACCACAAAACCTGTTTTTGTATTTTATGATCTGTTGCAGGTCGGCAGGAAGTTGACAGCAGAAAGGTGGAGAACAAAGGTAAACCTTGTCTCTTTGTACAACATTTTTTTTAATAAGTGTGCATACAATACCTGTTGAGCTTGCAACAAAAACTGTTCTGTGTCCTCTGCACACTAGCCTTAATTTGGCAGAGATGTGAGTGGTTGAGAGGAGGGGTGACACCACTCAGTTGACAAAAATGCTGTGTGTTGTCAGCTGAAAACAAGGCTTGTAATCATTAATAAATCTTTTAGCCCTGGTTCACATTAATGAGATATGCCAAACCGGTGTCAACTGCCGGCAATGGCAGCGTCCAAATCGGTGCAACGTCGCCTTTGCAGCACCACACCGATTTCCAAAAGTAGTGTCTGTACTACTATTGCCGATTTCGGGGTTGCGATTTCCATTGACATCTGCACAGAAACCCACACAAATGTCTCTGAAATCGCCCCTGACTTGCACTGACATGCGGGAATGAAACTGTTCGTGTTCAGCTGTTTTCATTCCCGCAGTCAGTGTGAACCTAGTGTGGTGCTGGGACCCTGTGCGACCTTAACCACTTAAGGACCGCCTAACGCCGATATACGTCGGCAGAATGGCACAGCTGGGCACAATCACGTACCTGTACGTGATTGTTAAATGCCCAGCCGTGGGTCACGCGCCCAGGTTCGAAGCTCCGTGACCACAGCCCTGATCGCCGCCGGAGTCCCGCGATCGGTCCCTGGAGCTGAAGAATGGGATGAGGTGTGTGTAAACACTTCTTCACAGTGGCGCTGTCATTGATCGTCTGTTCCCTGATATAGAGAAAGGCGATCAATGACGTCACACGTCCAGCCCCGCCCCCCTACAGTTAGCAACACATATGAGGTCACACTTAACCACTAGGGGGCACTGAAGGGGTTAACTCCCAAACGGCAATTGTCATTTTCACAGTAAACAATGCATTTTTATAGCATTTTTTGCTGTGAAAATGACAATGGTCCCAAAAATGTGTCAAAATTGGCCGATGTGTCCGCCATAATGTCGCAGTCACGAAAAAAATCGCTTATCGCCGCCATTGGTAGTAAAAAAAAAAAATTATTAATAAAAATGCAATAAAACTATCCCCTATTTTGTAAACGCTATAAATTTTGCGCAAACCAATCGATAAACGCTTATTGCGATATTTTTTTTTTTTTTTTTTTACCAAAAATAGGTAGAAGAATACATATCGGCCTAAACTGAGGAAAAAAAAGCTTTTTTTATATACTTTTGGGGGATATTTATTATTGCAAAAAGAAAAAAATATTGAATTTTTTTTCAAAATTGTCGCTCTATTTTTGTTTATAGCGCAAAAAAATAAAAACCCGCAGAGGTGATCAAATACCACCAAAATAAAGCTCTATTTGTGGGAAAAAAAGGATGCCAATTTTGTTTGGGAGCCACGTCGCACGACCACGCAATTGTCAGTTAAGGCGACGCAGTGCCGAATCGCAAAAAGGGGCCTGGTCCTTTACCTGCATAAAAGGTCCGGGGCTGAAGTGGTTAAAGACTGTTGGTTTACGCCAGCTTTTGGCCTATTTAGTTCTGACCTGACTATGGCTCAGAGCCCCACCCAACAGACAGGAAGTCTGTTCCTGGGAGTCACGTGGACTCCCATCCCTCTGAGAGGAGTCAGAGGCTGCATGTCTGCAGGAGGCAGATGTCATTGGTGAATGAGCAGCAAGGCGCTGATCAGGAGTAAGCTATGAGAGAGCTTAACTCTAGGAAACTGTTTGTTCTGAGGAGCAGAACTTAGGCTTAGGCTAAAGGCCTGAAACAGCCGGATGGCAAGAATGAAAGCCAGGAGGCTAAAATGTTGAGTATGCAAGATACAGTCATGATGGAACCCCCTGTGAGGGCTACTCATGTATTTCTGAACTTTATGTGCTTTTAAATAAAAGTGGGCTACCAGGCCCTTAAACTCAGTTCTGGACTGGCGTACTCACTAAAAACGCACCTACCGCTGGAGTCTGATCACCCCAATCTTACACTAGGCTAAATGTATTTTTGCAATGCAAGCAGTGTATGTACCTGAGTTTGACCTTGTAATGACTCTGAATGAACAGTCATTTATTTAAAGACCAATTCCAGAAAGAACAATTCCAAGCACAGTGCTTTTTTTTTATCTTTTAGGCTGGGTTCACACCAGTGCGAATTGGAGTCCTGTGCATTTTCTGGTGTTTTTCAGGTCCGAATTCAGCCAAAAATTCGGTCTAAAATCAGATCTGAAACATTGAATGGAGACACACCGGACCCCCTGCTGTGAGCCGCTGCATTCTCCAGTGTGAACCCAGCCTGAATATTCGTTTTTTCAAGTTTAAACTCACAATTGTTTTTTTTTTTACTTAAATAGCTGTTTCTAAGCTACACTGAGCTGATTCCAGAAAATAGCGGGATTATACTTTATACTTTTTTTTCAGCATCACTCAGTGAAGCTCAGAAACTTTAATTTAGATACAAAATATGAAACAAATGTGAGTTATAGCAATTATTAAAAACTGTAAAGAAATGTATAAAACCCAGTTCCTGGAGCTGAGATTTAAGTGACTTGCACTCAAACGCTTTATTATGCCCCTGTGACACTATCTGATTGCTTTATCAGAAATAAACATATTGCTTCACACGCAGAGATGCTACAAATGTATACATGATGGAACTTGTTTATAAATATAAAATAATAATAGTGCAGCGCAAAACAAACAATTTTAACCTCCCTGGCGGTATGATTCTGTCAGAAAAAAGGTGCTGAAAGCGGTACCATTATTTGCAAGGAAATTTGGCGTTTTATATTGTAGGTCTGTAATTTTTAGAAATAACTCACTTAAATCTGACCAAACAAGAATCTAATAGGCATCCCGGGTATGACATTTTTTTAAAAACAAAATTATAAATTATAATATAATAAATAATTATAAATAATTATAACAAATAATAATATAATTATAATAAAAATTATTCAATAATGTAATCAAATTAAAATCACTGAAATTTGCTCAGTTGCAGAATTGTTGCTGTCATTATTTTTTTTTTTTTATGACGAATTTCCCCACAAATCGCTATCGCACAATTCTGCAAGTGATTATAATTTATTATCGCTGTTTTTTAGCTGATCTAAAACTATTTTTGACATAAAGGGACACTTTTGGTTGCTATGGACAATCTACAGTTTGCAGGGAGAAAGAAACGTTTTTATTATATAAAATGACATGCATGACACAGGACAGACCACTAGGGACAAGGGGTGTGTGTATTTTTTACATACAGTACTGTAATCTATAAGATTACAGTATACTGTATGTAAAGTGTTTGTTTACGTTTTTGAATTTGGCGCCGTTCTCCGTCCCCGTGCGTCGTAACGTCGCAGGGAACGGAGATCGGCGTCACACGGAAGCACTATGTGAATCGAGCGAGGTCCCGCTCGCTCACACAGCGCGGTGGCATCGCTGGATCCAGGGACAAGGTAAGTAAAAAGTGCCTGTGGATTCAGCGAGGCGAGCCCGAGACTGACTCGGGGTTACCGATCGTAGCAGGAAAATCTAACCCCGAGTCAGTCTCGGGAAGACCGCCAGGGAGGTTAAACTATACATACAGAAAGTTAAAACATATGATATATGATGTATAATTAAAAATTATATAATAAAGTCCATATAAAGTGCTCAAGTGCAAAAAGATGATCCAAATCGGAATATAATAGTGCAAAAATCCAAAGGGTGATATCCAGAAGGAACCTCCACCAAATAGCAGGAATGGCCTCTCACCTTTTTTTAAAACTGAAGGAAATGCAAAAATGGTTTCTATTCTATCCTGCGACTGAAAAATAAAAGCTAGAATCCTACAAGTTCATAATTATTTTAAAACTAATTTGACTTTATATGATCACAAACCTGACTAAACTGAAGTCCAGTATTTTTCTGGGTATGCTCATACCAGCTGCTGCCTTACAATACAGTGGCTGGTGTGCATTGTGGCCGGATCATTGTTCACTTTTTTTCTTTTAAACAAACTTTATTTAAATGTTACACAGTCGTCCATAAAGTTCAACTGGCCACCACGCAGTGTGAAGCAGTAGATTGTCTCACACTGCACTGAAAAAAAGTATTGCATGCCCTAATTTTTTTTCAGCGCACACCACCACAATACAATGGTGTGAACCAGGCAGATAAGGAGCCTTGTCATGCAGTGGGACTGCAACGGAATAGCCGCCCAATACAGTCCCACCACATCTGGAGTGAACTTACCCTATACCATGATTAGGAAATCTTTTAGGCTTGTAAAAATGTTGTAGCATTGATGGAGAGATTGCCCCTTCTTGTACCAGTGGCACAAGAAGCAGCGAGAATAAATTCTTTCAACAGACTCTGACAGCAATAAAACTTGGAAGAAACTATAACCCTTCCTAAATCTATCCAAACCGTAACAACTAAAGGTTTTAAGTTTAAAGAGAGAATAATGAGAGCTGGCATTGTTGTCCACCATCTGAAAATGCTACTTCCCTGGCTGTCTGTTAATCTGACCAACAGGCCTCAATACTTGGAGTCAAACAAATATGCAGATCAGGAAGGTCCGAATAAAGTGAGCTATATGAAATTATTTAGGACCAGTATGTCAAACTATTAAGCAAGTGCAAGGAGACTATTCCCCAAGAAAAGTCTCCTAAGCGAAGGGCAAAACAGTGGAATAGCTCTACCCTGAACAGATTACACATTAAGTAAAAAATATGAATTTTATTGATATATAGAAAACATAGTGAAATATCCAGATACAAATTATGACAAAAACTAGATAAAATCTATACAAAGTTCACATTACACTGGTACTCCATTATGGAACATAGGAGTTGTAATATTCCTCAGTGCACGAACATTCCATCCTCTACATGTTTCGCTGCTCTAAACCGCCATTAGGAAATCTATATGAAGTACCTTCCTGTACCCATGGGCACCGTGGGCAATGCGGGGTAATTATTTTCACTGTATCTGATTGTCTGGTTTTGGGGGGATCATATAAGAGCGATGTCCTGGTACGGGCCAATGTCCAATTTAAATGTCTTCCTCAAGCCTGTAAGGGAATAGCCCCTTAGCAAGAGGCGCTCACTTAGGGTGTTATCTTGTATATGGAAATCTCCTTCCTCCATGCAATTTCTACGCAATCTGAGAAATTACATATAAGGAATGCTACAGACAAGAGGTCTTGGGTGTGCACTAGAAGCATTCAACAGTGTTACCGGCTGTAGGTTTCTGGTCTAAGTCCATGGCAAGTGTGCCATCAGGATGTTTGATGATCATAAAGTTTAAAAACAGGATATGCTCGGGTCAAAATTAAAGGTAAAGTACATATTTAAGTCATTGATAATAAGTTGCTGGATAAACTCAATCAGGAACTCTTTAGAGGCCGTCCAGATGAAGAATAGATCGTTTATGAATCTGTACCAACAGAAAACATGGTTAAGATAAGGTAGGTAACGGTCTTCTAAAAATACCATTCTTTCCCAACCACAGAGGTAAAGATTTGCATAGGAAGGGGCACATGAGGTGCCCCTGGCTACTCCTTGGACCTGTTAAAAATGTTGTTCCATAAATACAAAATAATTGTAATAGCTTCAAAATTAATCCATTGAGAGCCCAAGTGGTCTGATCTTCAGCCATCTGTGGGGGATACTGGAGTACAATGCCTTAATACTAACATCAACAGCCACAAACAGGGCATCCGGAGGGACCTGAATCCACTCTATATGTTTGAGCAAATCTGTAGTGTCCCATATGTAAGAAGGTAGACCTGTTACATGGGGCATGAGGAAGGCATCAACAAATTTACTGGCCGTGTCAGTTATCATTGCTATTTGGATGATCATGGTACCCCCAATTTTTTACCCTATAGTTAGTTATCTGGAGACCTCACTGATATTCATAACTATTAAGCTAGATGGCCAATTTGGAAGCAAGAAATGTAGCATTTTTAGGAGAAGAGACCAGTGGTGGCAATCTCCATGCTTCACTCGCAGTAGATCTCCTTTAGCAAATGGCTATTTTAAATCTTTTTTTTTTTTTTCAAGTGAACCTTACTTTTTAGGCGGGTCCTTAGGCTTCCTGTACTTACCTTTTCAATGTCCCTTAAGCACCCCAATAAAAAAATAAAAATAGATCCCAAATTTCATGAGGTCTCAGCATAGCACACCTGACAGCACCAGCCTGACATGCCCATGAAGGTTTGAAAGTGTTTGGGCACCCCACCATGACATCAGTCCATGAGCTTTTCAGCATTGGGCCAATTCTTTAAAGTGGTTGTAAACACTTGCATATACCCAGTGAAGTGACTAGCCTCAGGTTAAACAAATTCTTCTATATAAGTTGTATCTGCCTTCTCTCCTCTACATCAGTTAAAAGAACAGAGTTTACACAGCTTTTTGGAGCTTCTGGAAGGCAGGAGACAGGGATCTGATGTCACAAACAGCATTGGCCCTACCGAACTGGCTGAATTGTGATCCTTGTATGGCCAGCATTAGAGATAGCAGTAAGAACACTAGAAGGTGTGTACCCTTAGCAGGACTTTTGTAGCTGCTGCTGTGTGTAATGTTTTAAGTTTTAACGTGGAACTAAACCCTCCTATGCTTTACAGCCAAGGCAGCTGCCATCTTGGATACTATCTAGTATATAAGATCTCTGCTTTTAGAAAGCTAATAATCAAATTCAGTGAATGTTGAAATATGTACTTTGGGGTGGATTCAAGAAGCAATTGCGCCTGTGTAACCATAGGTTACACAGCGCAATTGCTTACTTGCCCCGGCGTAACGAGTGCTCCTGATTCAGGAACCTCGTTACGCCGACTGCAGCCTAAGATCTGCGCGGCATAAGGCTCTTATGCCCGCATATCTTAGGCTGCATTCTTGCGATGGCCGCTAGGTGGCGTTCCGTTGTGCTCAGCGTATAGTATGCAAATTGCATACTAACACCGATTCACAACGTTGCGCGAGCCCTGCTTACGCAATTTACGTCGTTTCCGTACAGCGGTTTTTGCGTAAGGCTGCCCATGCTATTAGCAGGGGCAGCCAATGTTATGTATACCCGTCGTTCCCGCGTCGCGAAATTTGAATTGTACGTAGTTTGCGTAAGTAATTCGTGAATGGCGTTGGATGCCATTCACGTTCACTTTGAAGCAAATTACGTCCTTGCGACGTCATTTGCCGCAATGCACGTCGGGAAAGTTTCCCGACGGAGCATGCGCTCTACGATCGGCGTGGGAACGCGCCTAATTTAAATGATCCCCGCCCCCTACGGGATCATTTAAATTGCGCGCTCTTGCGCCGGGCATTTTGCCGGCGCGCCCGCGCAATTTACGGAGCTTCTGCTCCGTGAATCAAGGGCAGCGCAGCAAATTTGCGGGGGCGCAGGGCAAAAACGTTGCCCTGCGCCTCCGTAAATAATGCGCAATTCTACCTGAATCCGGGCCAGGGTGTTTTATTGGTCCATCCACATAGACATGAGAACTAAGTATTGTGGGGTAGAAAATATGAGCAGGACCATAGCAGTAAAGGGCTAAAGGCTGTTTTTCTTATAGTGTGACTGCTAAGATGTAGCCTAGTGATTACCATTGTTTATACACACTTTTTATTTAACTTGACAGATGGAAATTTCACAGAGACAGATGCGTGTGTGTCACGGTAAGTGAACATTTGGTAAATATTGATATTTAGTTGATGGGCGTTTATTGTTTAGTTGTTTTTAACCACCCCAATACTGGGCACTTTTAACCCCTTCCTGCCCAAGCCATTTTTCAGCTTTCAGCGCTGTCACACTTTGAATGACAATTGCGCTGTCATGCAACACTTATACCCATATGAAATTTTCCCCCACAAATAGAGCTTTCTTTTGGTGGTATTTGATCACCTCTGCGGTTTTTATTTTTTGCGCTATAAACAAAAGAAGAGCGACCATTTTGAAAAAAAATTCAATGTTTTTTTTACTTTTTGCTATAATAAATATCCCCAAAAATATATTAAAAAAAAAACGATTTTTTTTCCCTCAGTTTTGACTAGGGATGCACCGAAATTTCGGCCGCTGAAACATAATCGGCTGAAAATGGTGTTTTCCCCACTTTGCCGAAACAGAAAATGTTACCGATAATGGTGCCGAAAAAGTTGCGGGGTCATCCCGCTGGGTGCCGCACGTGTCATCCCGCTGGGTGCCGCCCCTCAGAGTCTCCCCTCTCTCCTTCTCACTCCTCAGAGTCTCCCCTCTCTCCTCCTTCTCGCTCCGTGCAGCAGCTGCAACGATGTCTCTGATCCAGCATCGCCGGCCGCCTCTCTCCGCCGGACACAGCCCGGCGAATGACGCGGCTGAAGCTGTGACATTTCTTTTATTGGTGAGGCGGGGCCACCCGTCACATGACCCCACCCCCTCTGACGCAAGGGGGAAGCCAGGCTTCCCCAGTGACATAGCAGAGGGTGCGTCAGAGGGGGACGGGGTCACGTGACGGGTGGCCCCGCCTCACCAATAAAATGTCACAGCTTCAGCCGCATCTTTCGCCGGGCTGTGTCCGGCGGAGAGAGGCGGCCGGCGATGCTGGATCAGAGACATCGTTATAGCAACTGCTGCAGGGCAATTCAGATCCAGCTTTGACACACAGTGTGACCTCATGGGCACTGATAGGCTGTACCTCCTGGGCACTAGCAAGCTGCACATGATGAGTACTGGCAAGCTGCACATGATGGGAACTGGCAGGCTGCATGTCATGGGCACTGGCAGGCTGCACATGATGGGCACTGGCGGGCTGCATGTCATGGGCACTGGCAGGCTGCATGTCATGGGCACTGGCGGGCTGCATGTCATGGGCACTGGCGGGCTGCTGCATCTGATGGGCACAAGGAATTCAGGAATGTAGTTGTTGTCCTGCGATTCGTCCGGGTCCAACCGATAGATGTGAGTATCCTTGGGTCTCTATCACAGCGCTGGTGTTTTTGTAGGTGTAACCTTGCTGGGTCCATGCGCTTGGTTGTAGGGATTGTAGGTGCACAGATGTGCCGATGGAGACGCCGGAGCGCACGTTGAAGCGCACGCTTATGGATGCTATGGTTGCGGGGACCCAGCAAGGTTACACCTACAAAAACACCAGCACTGTGATAGAGACCCAAGGATACTCGCATCTATCGGTTGGACCCGGACGAATCGCAGGACAACAACTACATGCCTGAATTCCTTAACTTAATGTGAGTACTTTTATTTCAAACACTGAGTAAAAGCTGTACAGTTCACCTAGTGGCGCCTGCTTTTTTTTTTTGTTGTTTCTTTTATCATATGTACTTGGAGTGTTGCTTCAGCTCCCCCTGCATGGCTGCCCGGTAAAACAAACTGTCACTCATGGTACAAGCTCACCTAGCTTACAGGACTTATTGCTCAGAGGACTCTCTTTTTCCTTTACAGGATTTACCACATGCGCTTTACTGTATATAATTGTCCCAACCTATCACATAGGCTGTGCAGAGAGCCACGAATAGCTACTGCCGCTGGCGACCTTTCATTATAGTGAACACAGCTAGCCGCTGAGAGCTGCAGCAGGAACTGCCGCTACAATTCAAACTGGCCTTAATCGCCAGTGTGAATGCAGCCTATTTATTTTATTTATTTATTACTATTTGTTTGTGAAGCGCACATATACCACCATTCGGTGGTGCCAAAGCGCTTTGTGACAGATAGCCCGGATGTTCTGGCGAGGGTAGTATAAATAAAAGAAACTGCGGCGGAGCAGGAGGTGAGATAAAGGGGAAAAGAGAGGAGGCAAAAAGGAAAAAAGAGGAGTGAGAAAGAGACAGAGATCAGTGAGTGGATAAGCGTAGAAAAATAGGCCTATGATTGAAATGCTTGGCAGAATAACCAAGTCTTCAGCTTCTTCCTAAACATAAAAAGACTTGGGGAGATACGAATGTCAAGAGGGGTTTGGTTCCAGAGAGTAGCCCCCGCTGAGCCAATCCTTTTTCCTCCTATAGAAATTAGCCTAATACCTGGTTGCCCATTTTCATGGATTGTGTCTAACATATTTATTGTAGACTGCATTTCAATTTTGCTGAATATTGTAATACTGTTCTGTCTAGTTTTGTAATTGCTGTTCTCTTTTTTTTTTTTTTTCTGTTAGGCCCCTTTCACATTGAGGAGTTTTTCAGGCGGTACAGCGCTAAAAATAGCGCTGCTATCCCGCCTGAAAAACTCCTTCACTGCAGACTCAATGTGAAAGCCCGAGGGCTTTCACACTGAGGCGATGCGCTGGCGGGAGACAAAAATATCTCCTGTCAGCAGCATCTTTGGAGCGGTGAGAGGAGCGGCATGTATACCGCTCCTTCACCGCTCCTTCCCATTGAAAACAATGGGAAACCGCGGCAATACCGCCCGCAATGCGCCTCTATAGAGGCGCATTGCGGGCGGTATTAACCCTTAATCGGCCGCTAGCGGGGGTTAATACCGCACCGCTAGCGGCTGATTCTCGCGGCAATCCCGGCGGTATAGCGCCGCTATTTTTAGCGGCGTTATACCGCCACCGCGGCTCCCGCCACAGTCTGAAAGGGGCCTAACACAAATGTTAAAAATTAAGTGTTTGACTTTAAGAAATACTTGACTCAGGTAGGCAGGAGAAACAACATAACAGTTAATTTTTAATTTTGTCTGTAAGATACTTTACCTCAAACCCATGGGGTGGATTCAGGTACGAATTGCGCCCTCTTACGGAGGCGCAGCGTACCATTTTAACGCTGCGCCTCCATAAATTACGTGCGCTACGCTTCATTCATGAAGCAGTAGCTACGTAATTTGCGCGGGCGCTCCTTAAAACTGCCCGGCGCAAGGGCGCGTAATTGAAATGATCCCGTAGGGGGCGTGGATCATTTAAATTAGGCGCGTTCCCGCGCCGAACGTAGTGCGCATGCTCCGTCGGGAAACTTTCCCGACGTGCATTGCGGCAAATGACGTCGCAAGGACGTCATTTGCTTCAACGTGAACGTAAATGGCGTCCAGCGCCATTCACGATTCACTTACGCAAACAACGTAATTTTCAAACATTGCGACGCGGGAACGACGGGTATACTTGGCATTGGCTGCCCCTGCTAATAGCAGGAGCAGCCTTACGCGGAACCCGACGAACGTAAACGACGTAAAATGCGTACGTAGGGCGCGCGTACGGTTGTGAACCGGCGTTGGTATGCAATTTGCATACTCTACGCTGACCACTACGGGAACGCCACCTAGCGGCCATCGTAAGAATGCAGCCTACGATACGACGGCATAAGAGCCTTATGCCAGTCATATCTTAGGCTGCAGTCGGCGTAACGAGCTTTCTGAATACAGAAAAGTCGTTACACCGGCGCAACTAAGCAATTGCGCTGCGTAACGATGGTTACGCAGACGCAATTGCTTGCTGAATCCACCCCCATGTGTTTAGAAAATCATCTTGATAAACACATGAAGAATTAGATATTTATTCAGTCAAATCTTCAATTTGCTTTTGATCATTTTGTAAGGTCCCCGGCACTTGATCCAGCTGCAGAATATAAAATGAAATATGGACGCCGTGGATTGGCTTTAATCTTCAACCATGAATGGTTTAACTATCGCTTAAGAATGCCTGAAAGGAGAGGTACCACAGCTGATCGATTTAACCTTGAGAGAAGGTAAGTGCAGAAAAAGGTGAACTAAAGTTCCAATATCCAGCTGTCTAGATCAAGCTAGAATGCACTGGATGTAAAGTTGGCCAAGAGATGTACCAGGGGTCCTCAAACTACGGCCCTCCAGTTGTTCAGGAACTACAATTCCCATCATGCCTAGTCATGTCTGTGAATGTCAGAGTTTTACAATGCCTCATGGGACTTGTAGTTCCGCAACAGCTGGAGGGCCGTAGTTTAAAGACCCCTGATGTAAACTAATGACAGTTGGGTTACTGGTGCTAAATCTGGTGCAGTTCTACATAGAAACCAATCGTCTTACAGTTTTTGGGCTTTTTTTGTCAAAGCTTAACCACTTGTCCTCTGGAAGATTTACTGCCTTTCATAACCAGGCCATTTTTTTGCGACACGGCACTGCATTACTTTAACTGACAATTACACGGTCGTGCTCTACCCAAATAAAATTTGATGTAATTTTTTTCCCCCACAAATAGATATCTTTTGGTGGAATTTGATCATCCCTGCGTTAAATTTTTTGCGCTATAAACAAAAAAAAAAACAACAACAATATTGGAATAAAAATAATATATTTTTTACTTTCTGCTATAAAACACATCCAATAAAAAATTAAAAAAATCAAATGTCTTCATCAATTTAGGCCAACATGTATTCTGCCACATATTTTTAGAAAAAAAATCCCAATAAGTGTATATTGATTGGTTTGCGCAAAAGTTATAGCATCTACAACTATGGGATATCTTTTTTTGTACTAGTATTGGCTGGGAACAGCGACTTTTAGCGGGTTTGCGACATTGCAGCGGACAGTGGAAAGCTAACTGATGCTTTTGACACTTTTTGGGGACACTAATACAGTGATCAGTGCTAAAAATGATGCACTGTCACTGTGCTATGACACTGGCTGGGGTGGGGCTAACATCAGGGGCGATCAAATGGTTAACTGTTTGCCTAGCTAGTGATTAAGTGTACTGTGGAAGGCATGGATCCATGTTTCTGCTTTGCAAGAACACAGGATCGATACCTTCCCTACTAACAGAACAGTGATCTGCCTTGTTTATATAGGAAGACCGCTGTTTTCCCTCTGTACCGAAGAATCGACAGGTGCCTGGCGGACATCGAGTCCGCAGTACCAGCTGATCAGCTCCCGCATGCTCGCCCCAGACCTGGAAGTGTTGGATCACATACTAGGTACGTGATCCAGCGCAGCAGTGCCACTTTGCTGCCGTATATGTAAGTTATACGGTCAGCAAGGGGTTAATTAAACAAGCGGTAGTAAGAAGCTGATTGGCTACCATGCACAGCTTCAAGAATATTTGCACTGTCCAGTTTAAAGCGGTGGTTCCCCCTTAAAAACAACTTTTTTTTTATTCCACTGGCCCCCCACATTACAATCGAATTAAGGCTATTATTTTTTTTTGGCTGCTGTACATACCTTGATACAGCATCTTCACCCGTGCATCCGGGTTGCGAGTCCCGCGGGAGTGGGCGTTCCTCACATGTGTGTGTTTGACATTTTTCACAAAAACGAGCTCCCCCTTGTCGCGTAAGCCGCGTCACGGTTGGCGAAAGGAGCCGAACGGCGAGTCGGCGCTATACTGCGCATGCGCATCGCCGTTCGGCTCCTTTCGCCAATCGTGACGCGGCTTAAGCGACGGGGGGAGAGCTCGTTTTTGTGAAAAATGTCAATCAAACACATGTGAGGAACGCCCACTCCCGCAGGACTCGCAACCCGGATGCACGGGTGAAGATGCTGTATCAAGGTATGTACAGCAGCCAAAAAAAAATAATAGCCTTAATTCGATTGTAATGTGGGGGGCCAGTGGAATAAAAAAAAGTTGTTTTTAAGGGGGAACCACCGCTTTAAGTAAATCAACCCCACAATCACAATTCTGCACATAGGTTAAAGGAGTTGTAAAGGAAAATGTTTTTTCACATTAATGTAATCTATGCATTAAGGTGAAAAAACATCTGATGCTGCCGCCCCCCCTTATACTTACCTGACACCTCGAAAGTCCCGCGCTCGGTCCCGAGATCCTCTTCGCCGCTCAGCCTGGCCGCTGATTGGCTAGAGCGGATGGATTGAGAGCAGCGCAGCCATTGGCTGGCGCTGCTGTCAATCACATCCAGTGACGCGGCATGCCGAGGGGCGGGGCCGAGTGATACAGTGAGCGGCTATGGCCGCTCGCTGTATCACGGGAGCGCACCCGCAATTATTGACCACCATGCAAGCTTTCTCACATGACTGTGGTGAGTAATTGCGGGGAGGACCAGAGACAGCCACCGAGGGACCCCAGAAGACGTGGACCGGGGCCACTCTGTGCAAAACGAACTGCACAGTGGAGGTAAGTATAACATGTTTGTTATTTTAAAGAAAAAAAACATTTCCTTTTAGTAACCCTTTAAAAAGACGTGTCCATTGAGTTCAACGTATTAACTGTTTACTTGTTTATTCAGCTTAACTCAGCTCGGCTTTGAGGTAAAGCACTACTTTAACTGCCCTGCAGCCGAGGTACATCAACACATCCAAGATGGTAAGTGAAACTTACTTAAAAACCTTAATGATCTAAATAAATGCCTATATCAAATTGTATATGGCATCCTTCCTAACAGTGGAGGTTAAAGATGGGACATTTTTGCTTTCAAAATTGTCTCGAACAAAGGGTTCAGCATTTGTGTAGGACCCTTAGCATTGCTCATATATTAAAACTATTTGCATTGTCCTTTTTGCCTATATATTAACGTAATAATGACAGTATTTATTAATGACAATAATTATCCAATCATTCCACTCTAGCTGCAACAAGTGACCACAGCGACGCCGACTGCTTCCTTTGTGTCTTTCTGAGCCATGGAGAAAATGGTCAAATATATGCCCATGACTGTGCAATTGAAGTTAAGGACTTGACAAGCCCTTTCAAGGGTGACAAGTGCCCAAGTTTAGCAGGAAAGCCTAAAATTTTCATATTTCAGGTAACTGTAAGGTATTGTTTTTCATTTTCAGCCCTCAGCGCTGTAGTGTAAAACTTATAAGAGTAGATGATGTATACTTAAAGGGGTTGTAAAAGTTCGTTTTTTTATTTTCTAAATAGGTTCCTTTAAGCTAGTGCATTGTTGGTTCACTTACCTTTTCCTTCGATTTCCCTTCTAAATGTTTTTTTTCTTTGTTTGAATTTATCACTTCCTGTTCCTCCTCAGTAAGCTTTTCTGGCTGACTAACCCCCCAGCCAGAACAGCTCAGATGATGGGGGCAAGCTTACGGAGGAACAGGAAGTGAGAAATTCAGACAAAGAAAAAAAACATTTAGAAGGGAAATCGAAGGAAAAGGTAAGTGAACCAACAATGCACTAGCTTAAAGGAACCTATTTAGAAAATAAAATACGAACCTTTACAGCCCCTTTAAATGGTAAAGTGTAGGAAATACTTACAATACTTACATACTTTTTGGCTGTTTTATTTTTGGCTCCCAGTGACAGTGCATATATTTACAACTGCAAAGTATACACAGTGCTGCTTCTTTATACATCATCCATATACATTAATGCTGAAGTCCAACAATATATTCGGTCCTTCAGGAACTAAATTTAGGTGATGACAAAAGTGCAGTCCTCAAAGTGCCCGTGCATATAACTTGCTATATCCTAAAGTGCTGAATCTACAGTGCAGTGCTACCCTCTTTTGTTCCCACTCACCGGAAATATCAGGAACAGAGAATTTAGGTAACACCTCCTTGTGTTGTAACTGGATATGCTGTTCAATAAACTTTTTTTTTTCCTTCACTCCTCCATATCTCATGTTAATTTCAATTTATTATTACATTCCATGAAATCATAGAAGAATCTCCATAGTGTAGAACTGTTTTATTGGGTTAAAAATTATATATTTTATATATATATACACACACACACACACACACACACACACACACACACACACACACACACACACACACACAAATACGCTTACAATTAAGTCATTTAAACAGAGCATGTAGACCGGTTATGACCGCCGGGGTCAAACTGCCGGCTGTACTTCACTAGGATGTGGTCTCTTGACTCGTTTCACCCCTCCCATTGGGCGTCTTCAGAAGCTGAGGCCTCCCTGATTGTTCTCCTTTTTATATAGTGCTCCCCCCTTCCCCTGTGAACCTAGTTTTAGCACTGATCACAGTATTGGTGTCCCTGGTTCCCAAAAAGTGTCAGTTAGTGTCCGATTGACTGCCACAATATTGCAGTGCCGCTATACGTCGTTGATCACCGTCATTACTAGCATAAAAAGTAAATAAATTCTAGTTTATGTCCCATCGTTTGTAGACGCTATAATTTTTGCACAAACAATCAATATACGCTTATTGGGATTTTTTTATCAAAAATACGTAGCAGAATACATATTGGCCTAAATTTATGAAGAAATTATATATTTTTTATTTTGTTATTGGATATGTTTTGCAGGAGAATGTAAAAATAGGATTTTTATATACAGCTTACCTGTAAAATCCTTTTCTTGGAGTACATCACGGGACACAGAGCTGCTTAGTAATAACTATGTGGGTTATATATCCTACCTTCAGGTGCTGGACACTGGTGTAATCAACCAAACAGGAAGTCCCCTCCCTATATAACCCCTCCCATACTGGGAGTACCTCATTTTTTGTAGCAAAGCAATAAGTGTCCCAATATCCCCAAACAAGAGGGGCGGGAGCTCTGTGTCCCGTGATGTACTCCAAGAAAAGGATTTTACAGGTAAGCTGTATATAAAAATCCTATTTTCTTTATCGTACATCACGGGACACAGAGCTGCTTAGTAATAACTATGTGGGATGTCCCATAGCAATGCCTACTGAGGGGAGGGAGACACCAACAATGCAGACCGCCATGAGAGGACTTATAATGCTGCCTGCAGCATACTGCGCCAAAAAGCTGCGTCCTCCTGCCGTCTTATGTTCACCCGATAGGAATTAATAAACGTAAGTACAGACGACCAAGTTGCGGCCCTGCAAATCTGAGTTATAAAGGCTTGGTAATGCATTGCGCCAAGCGATTACTATCTTGGTAGGGAGCCCCTGAAAAAAGCCAGGGGGAATCCCACTCTATAAACCACAAGCCTGAATAATAACCTGATGAATCAACATTGAAAATAGTTGAATTAGACGTTGCCTGCCCTTTCCTGGGGCCTTCTGGCAGCGCAAACCTCTCAGCTTTCCGTATCCGAGTAGCTGCTTCAGCTAGGGCTTGACCCTTCTTACGAGAGGGAGAGAGAGAGAGACCATCTTAATAGCTGATCTGAATACTGCCTGCCCATATCTAGGGTCTTCTGGTAGCACCATAAAACGCCAGCTTTCTATATCTGAAAACCTTCAGATAGATTGTTAACTGCTCTCATCTCTATTGAGAGAAAAAGCAATAACCTTCCTTCCGCGGACCAAGGTTTTGAAAAAGGAAGGCAAAAATATCTTGGATTCAAAAGAACACTAGATCCTTCTAGTAACTAAGGTTGGGTGAGAATTAAACATCACCCTTCTTGTGCAAATAATTAAGTATGGCTCTATACAAAGATAGTTGCCAATACTTTCTTGCAGATGCAACTGCAAACAAAGAACACCAATTCCTTCTAGTATGTCGCATCAGCCCAAGGTGCTGACCTTGTAAGCTGACACACCTAGATCCAATCTTTCGAGCCTAAGGGTGACCTAACTGGTGGACTTATACCCGTCACCCCTTGTATAACGGCCCGGATCAAGAGTGTGACACAAGCGACCCTTGAAAATATTGACAAGGCAGAGATTGGATCATTGATGGAACTTAAGGCTAGCTCCATCTCCTTACCAATGTAGGAAGGCAAGACTCTTACTCGAGACATACTACCAAGGATGCCACCCCTTGGTTTCACACCAGGAACATGGGCCTTCCAGATCCTAGGATATCTGGTCCTGTAGGCCAGCTCTCCTGTATGAATCAAGGTAATTGCCGCTGATTCTGAAAACCCTGATCCTCAAGAATGCGGGCTATAACAGCCAGACAATTAATACCCCTGTATGCAAGACAGGATGTAACCCTGCGAATCAGGCCTGGACAAGCCGTAAGGAGCCCTGGTTCCTATACGATCACTTCTGCTGTGCCTGCACAGTCAGGTCACATGGGCTATGCCGGAGCAATTAGGTCAGCTTCCGTTCTTCTGGTGTAGCATGGACGCCACGAAAGTTGAGGCCTTGGGGGGAGAAAACACCTACCCAGCGATGACTGGTCCCCCAGGATCACTAACACATCTGTTCCGCATGTGGATGGATCCTTTGTCCTTGCCACAAAGTTGTTCAATTTCTTGCTGAACCTGGACGTCAATACCCCCTAAGTACAGGGTACCGTTTCTGTGACATTTGGTCAGAAACAAGTTGGGGTGTAGAGGTTAATCCCCCGGACATAATCGTAGACGGCTCAAGCGAATCGCCTGCCAATCTAGTATTCCATGAATTGACGATTGACAATAGGCCAGGCCCAAGCTCCTCCCTGGTAAATAAAGAAAAAACCACCAGAGAGGCACTGTCAGATTGTATTCAGACAGAGCAACCCTTTAAACATTCAGGCCCGTAAGCCAGATGCTCCATCCGCAGCTCTAGAAGGCTTAGGCCCCGTACTCACGACCAAACATGTCTGCTGAAACTGGTCCGCAGACCAGTTTCAGCAGACATGTTTGGCCGTGTGTTGGCCCGAGCGGACCATTTTGGGACGGATCGGACAGGTTTCCAGCGGACAACTGTTTCCCGGACTTGTTTTAAAACAGTCCGCTGGAAACCTGTCCGCCCGGACATGTACGGTCGTCTGTACAGACCTACCGTACATGTCCTGCCGCCCGCATCCCTCGCATGCGTCGAATGACTTCGACGCATGCGTGGAAGCATATTTAAGGCGGCCCGCCCACGTCGCCGCGTCATTGTCGCGGCGACACCGCGTCATCGACGCGGCGACACCGCGGACACGCCCCGCGTAATGTTTACGCGCGGGCTTCTGTTCGATGGTGTGTATAGCCATCGAACAGAAGTCCCCGGGCAGTCCCCGGCCAGACATGTCCGATGGAAACGGTCTGCAGACCGTTTTCATCGGACATGTCCTGCCGTGAGTACAAGGCCTGACAGATAAAGCTCCATTGGAGCCTGAACACCTTCCCTGTGCCGTGGTCTCTTCCAGGCCTGGATTCTATCCTTAGAGGCCAGCCCTCGCAACCTGCTCCCAGGTAAAGGGTATGAAGGATCTTCCCTTCTGTCAATCATTCAGTCAAACACCCTCAACTGAAATTCCAGCATATCCCTGGGACCAGACTCCTAGGATAATGCTAGGTTAGGATCCACTTGTTCCAGGCCGACCGAAAAATGTCTATATCAGCCTTGATTAAAACTGAGCATAGGGAACTGTCTCTGAATGAAGCCAGCATATTCCCACTAGACTGGGATCCTAAACCAGGAGTTCCAGATATTTAACCATGCTGGACTCCCCAAGGCCCAGCCATGCTACTGACTGATCTGTCAGCAGGAGCTTGCCTCGGTATGCCATTACTGCTATACCCTGGGCCCTTAGGTAGAGGCGGGCCCTAGCCCCTCGTAAATAAACACACCTGCAAATGGCTCCTCATATGTGCATGTGGCCAGCTTTCAAAGGCCACATGCCTCTATGGCAGCGTGTGTACATGGAAATATGAATCATGCAAATATGTTGTCGGCAAAAAACATAAAAGGGGGCGTGCTGCATACACTTATACATATAGCATGTGAGCTATGAATAAGCATCTTGCAACCAAGTATGCGCTATGAACGTGTTATGCAGCATTGCACAACATGCACCCCTGCAGACCCGAATTCCTATGTAAGGCCAAGGAATCCTGTATAATTAAGGAAAAACTTAATTATCATGCCCCATAACTCAAAATTTAGGCAAACATGCATCCTTATGCGATTCAGCAATTATCATGCGATCCAACATCTATGCATTTTAAGCACTCCTGTGCGGACAAGTACCCTTGTGTGACCAGGGATTCTTGTATGATCAAGCACCCCTGTGCGATCCAGCATTCTTATGCACTTAAGCATTTTAATGCGACTTTTAGCATTTCTGCAACTCTCTGCATCTTCATGCGATTTTAGGCATTTCTGTGGAAACAAGCCTCTCTGTATGACCCAATATCCTTGGGTAATCAAAGACTCAGGTTATCAGGTAACCATGTGTGATTCCGCATCTCTATGCACTCCCGCATCTTTATGCGATTTTAGGCATTCCTGTGGAAACAAGCCTCACTGTGTGACCAAATATCCTTGGGTAAACAAGAACTCGGGTTATCAAGTAACCATGTTTGATCCCGCATCCTTATGCACTTAAGCATCTTTATGCGATTTTAGGCATTCCTGTGGAAACAAGCATCTCTGTGTGACCAACTATCCCTGGGTAATGCAGGACCCGGGTTATCAAGTAATCATGTGTGATCCCGCATCTTTATGCACTTAAGCATTTTTATGCGATTTTAGGCATTCCTGTGGTAACAAGCCTCTCCGTGTGATCAGATATCCTTGGATAATCCAGGACTGGAGTTATCAGGCAACTATGTGAAATCCCGCATCTTTATGCACTTAAGCATTTTATGCGATTTTAGGCACTTTGCTGTGCCACATACAAACAAAAAAACATGTATACTTATGTGATCAACAATAAAACATGCTTTGTTACCCGTTTTTACCCCACATGCATTTTGAACTTTCCAAACTCATGTATATCATGCAAACATGCGGACTGGTAAAGAGGCAGTTGTGCTCTGCAGACATGCGATTTCGCCAACCTGCAACATTAGCCATGTGCACAGCAGCAACTGTGCACCCCCCCGTTGTGCATTCGGTTAGCCTGAAGCCAACACCAGGATGAGGACCTCATAGAGACAGAGGCTTTGGCCGTTTTAGGCTGAGGGAAATTATATGCTGCTTGAATCTTTGAAAAGACTGCATCTGCAACCAGAGCCTGTGGGGCTTCCGATAGATTTCCCCTCATTAGGCCGACCTGCTATTGTTCTCTGATAGTGAACCTTCATCCTCAGGTCTTTCAATCCCCTGGTTTGGGAATTTAGAGCAGGGAAAGGGACACACCCTGTTTTCTGCTTGTGAGGCTGTGAATATAGCAGTTAACCTCTTATAGACCTATAGATGCAATGCAACAAAACATATGCAGAGAGACTTCACTTGGGGAAGGCTACAACACCTGGCAGGGCTGGTCGCTCATTGTGTGAGCTTTCTCCTAAGCCAAAACAGAGGAACTTAACCCCTGGTGCATCCTTAGTCTAGCAAATAATGCCTGCTAACCTGCACAGCCAGGTGCTGAGTAGGTGTCTTAGATGAATCTGTATCCAACCTCCACAAGGTGTTTTATATGCCCAGGCTACTGTGTCCCCCTGGCTTTATCGAGCTCTGACGTCTGGGCCTATCTAAGGGGCCGCCTGCGTCTGCCAATAGTGAAGGCGGGGGGAGAGAGGGATCCCCCAAGGAGCGCCGTGGACCCGGACTACGAGGGACCCCCCCCCCCCATCATGGCAGAGCTTGAAGCGGAGGAAGTAAGCTGCACCATAGATCAGCTCACCTTGAGCTTCCGTTCTGGAAAGCATGGTAAGTGAAACACCAGGCATGCTTTTTACTGCCTTTAGTAGTGGAGAACAGAAAGACATGCAGCTACTCATGGCCATCCAGCCCTCTCCAGGGGAGACATATGGGTACTACAGCCATCCTGTCTTATTAGACATTGTGGTTTCTTTGCTCAGGCGTACCTGCATTATAGGCAAGACCCAATAGCCCCCACAGGAGAGGGCTAGGACCAGTTCGGGGAGGTATATGGGTGCTAGAGCCATCCTGTCTACAAAGACATAGTGGTTAAGTTGCCCATGCATAGCAGCATTATACAGGCCACCCCATAGACCCCGAAAAAATTGAAGGACCTACTGTCGGACCAAGTCCCGTAGGCACCTTCACTTACCTCTCCACGCTGCAGGGTGTTGCTTTAAGCAAGAGGCCCAATCGTCACCCCTCACCGTGGGTTTTGTCAAAGACCTTCAGGGACCGGGGTCCATCCGTAGGAACACCACCCCCCTGGACCTATATAGCACCCTGGCAGCAGAAAAACATTTGGTCTTTGGTATCGACCAATGTTCTGGAACCCAGGGTCCAGCTCTCAGAGAGAAGCATTATAGGCCAAACCTCGTTCTTCCAACCGAGGCCCGGGTACCGACCACTTTGGCTATGAAGCACTTTGGACGGATCCGGATTTATGGAGGCTTTTTACATCCAGCATGGATCCCTCCAGTGGAGCTCCTAAGAGCACATGTTCGTTCGTGACCAACACCTTCAGACACTGATGAAAAAACTGAGGTACTCCCAGTATGGGAGGGGTTATATAGGGAGGGGACTTCCTGTTTGGTTGATTACACCAGTGTCCAGCACCTGAAGGTAGGATATATAACCCACATAGTTATTACTAAGCAGCTCTGTGTCCCGTGATGTACGATAAAGAAAAATATTTTTGTTTTAAAAATTGTCTGTATTTAAATTTTTATTTTATAGCGCAAAAAAAAAAAAACGCAGAGGTGATCAAATACTGCTAAAGCTCTATTTGTGGGAGAAAAAAATGACATTAATTTTATGTGTACAGCATTGCATGACCGCACAATTGTCAGTAAATATCTGGTTAGGAAGGGGGGTAAATATTTTGGAGGGCAAGTGATTAAGAAACACTGCTTTTGGGTATTAATCTTTTTTGTGTACGTCCTATACATCTTTCTTTTCTTTTAGTTTTTAATCTAGAACTGTTTGTCTTCTATAGGCATGTCGGGGAGATCAACATGATGAGCCAGTCCTTGTTACAGATGCTACTGACAGTGCTGGAGAGCCTGAGGTTAACAGAGTTGAAGTAGATGCAGCTGCTCTGTATACTCTGCCTGCTGCTGCTGATTTTATAATGTGCTATTCTGTTGCAGAAGGTAATGCTTTTCTAAAAAGAAAAAAAAAAATCAATAAGATGTGATATCAGTGCCTATGGAGACCAAGGGCCAGATTCTCAGAGGAGATACGACGGCGTATCTCCAGATACGCCGTCGTATCTCTGAGTTGCGTCATCGTATCTATGCGCCTGATTCTTAGAATCAGTTACGCATAGATTTCCCTTAGATCCGACAGGCGTAAGTCTCTTACGCCGTCAGATCGTAACTGCATATTTACGCTGGCCGCTAGGGGGGTGTACGCTGATTTACGCGTCAAAATATGTAAATCGGCTAGATACCCGAATTCACGAACGTACGCCCGGCCGACGCAGTACAGTTACGCCGTTTACGTTAGGCTTTTTCCGGCGTATAGTTACCCCTGCTATAGTACCAATGTTAAGTATGGCCGTCGTTCCCGCGACGAAATTTGAAAATTTTACGTCGTTTGCGTAACTCGTCCGTGAATGGGGCCGGACGTAATTTACGCTCACGTCAAAACCAATACGTCCTTGCGGCGTATTAGGAGCAATGCACACTGGGAGATTTCCACGGACGGCGCATGCGCGCGTTCGTGAAAAACGTCAATCACGTCGGGTCACACGTTATTTACATAAAACACGCCCCCCCTGTTCCAAATTTGAATTAGGCGGGCTTTTGCCGGCCGATTTACGCTACGCCACTGCAACTTACGGAGCAAGTGCTTTGAGAATACATTACTTGCCCGTCTAAGTTGCAGAGGCGTAACGTAATTCGGATACGTTACACCGCCGCAAAGATACGCCGCTGTATGAGAATTTGGCCCCAAGAGCTCACTTCTATACTGACCTTTATCTAAGGACAGTCATTCTAACAGCTGAACTTCAGGCAAACAGTGATTACAAGATGCTAAAATCAAATTCAAGTAGTTACACTGCTTGCTGTCTTTTATATCTAGCTTGAAGTTCTTTTTGATCCAGAGGCTTCACACATTTTACTGTACTAAAAACCACCTACTCAAAGTATACAGTATGTTCTCCCATAACAATATATTATATATATATATATATATATATTATATATACACACACACACACACACACACACACACACACACAGAGGGTAAAATAAGTATTGGACACGTCACCATTTTTTTAGGTATGTATATTTCCAAAGGTGCTATTGACATCAAATTTTTACCACGTTGGTAACAACCCATACATACAAAGAAACCAAAACAAATGAGCTCGGAAATTAGGTTATGTGTAATAAAATGGAAAGCAATCCTGCACCTTGTCAGTGGAAATTAATATCAGCTGGTTCAGTATTCACTGATGGCCTATAAAAAGGTGTTTCCATTACCAAGGTGTCGCACAAGAAATATCTCATGATGGCCCAAAAGCAAAGGGCTCTCTCAAGACCTTCGCAACCTTATTGTTGCAAAACCTACTGATGGCATTGGTTACAGAAGGATTTCTAAACTTCGGAATGTTCTAGTGAGCACTGTTGGGACCATAATCCAGAAAGTGGAAAGAACATTGTTTCACCATAAACTGGCTACGACCAGGTGCGCCTCACAAGATTTCTGACAGAGGAGTGAAAATAATTCTCAGAAGATTTGTCCAAGAGCCAAGGATCACTTGTGGAGAGCTTCAGAATAACCTGAAATTAGGAGGTACAATTGTTTCAAATAAAACAAGTAATGCACTTAACCACCATGGCCTTTATGCACGTTCACCACACAAGACCCCATTGCTGAAGGAAAAGCATGTTGAAGCTTGTTTAAAGTTTGCTGCACATTTAGACAAGCCTGTGAAATACTGGGACAATATAGTCTGACCAGATGAGACCAAAATTGAACTCTTTGGATGCCATAATACACACCATGGGCCAAATCCACAAAGATCGTGCCTAACTTAATTTTTTACATTTAAGTTACACTGCCCTAAAATGTCTACCTAAGTGCCCGATCCACAAAGCACTTACCTAGAAATTTTGGGCTGTGTAACTTAAATTCCGCCGTCGCAAGGCGTTCCTATTCAAATGGGGGCGATTCCCATTTAAATTAGGCGCGCTCCCGCGCCGGCCGTACTGCGCATGCTTGTGGCGTCATTTTCCCGATGTGCATAGCGCGAAATTACATTACGACGAGCTTTGTGGATTGCGACGGGTCAATAAAGTTGCGTCGGGAAAAAAAAAGATACGGCGCGAAAAAAAAAATTCAAATTCGAAAAAAAAACGCGTCGCTAGACAGAAGGGTCTGCTTTTACAAGGTGTACTAACTTTACACCATGTAAAAGCAGCCCTAATTTTGCGTATGCAACTAAATACTTACGGAGAAAAAACGAAGCAGAAAAGCTTCGTGGATCTCCGTAAGTCCTAATTTGCATACCCGAGGCGGCATTTCGACACGAAATGCCCCCAGCGGCGGATGCGGTACTGCATCCTAAGATCCGGCAGTGTAATTCAATTACACATGTCGGATCTTCTGCCTAACTATGGAAAACTGATTCTGTGGATCAGTTCCATAGTTAGGACCAGGGATACGACGGAGTAACACGGAGTAACAGCAGTTACTCCGTCGTATCTCTTTTGAGGATTTGGCCCCATGTTTGGAGGTCAAATGTCGGTGCACATCACCCCAAAAACACCCCCCATACCAACAGTGAAGTTTGGAGGTGTGGGGCTGTTTTTCAGAATACGGTGCTGACAAACTTCATATCGTTGAAGGAAAGATGAATAGCAAAATTTAGCAAGACATTCTTGATAAAAATCTGCTGCCATCTACTGGGATGATGAAGATGAAGGGTGGACATTTCATCAAAATAAAGATCCCAAACAGATCAGAGTTCATAGACGAGGCCCAAAACCTTCAAGATTTGAATACGGTTTGTGTGGAAGAATGGGGCCAAAATCACACCTGAGCAATGCATGCGACTTGTTTCTCCATACAGGAGGGCCTGGATTCAGAAACAACTTACAACGGCGTATCTCCAGATACGCCGTCATAAGTCTGAATGTATCTTGGCGCCTGATTCAAAGAATCAGATGCGCCTCACTGTTGCCAAGATACGAGCGGCGTAAGTCTCCTACGCCGTCGTATCTTGGGGTGCATATTTACGCTGGCCGCTAGGGGCGCTTCCGTATATTTCTGCGTTGAATATGCAAATGAGCTAGGGGTAAGTCATGTTAAGGTATGGACGTCGGAACAGCGTCGTTTATTACGTTGTTTGCGCAAGTCGTACGTGAATGGGGATGGGCGTAGGTTGCGTAATTTACGGAGAAAATTTGACGTGATACTGAGCATGCGCTTGCATGCGCCGTTCGTTAGGCGCGTCATTTACGTGGGGTCACGATTCATTTCCATACAACACGCCTCCTACTTTGAATTACGCGGGCTTACGCCGGCCCATTTACGCTACGCCACTGCAACTTACGGAGAAAGTGCTTTGTGAATACTGCACTTGCCTGTCTAAGTTGCGGCGGCGTAGCATAAATAGGATAAGCTACGCCATTGTATCTGAATCTGGCCCGAGGTGTCTTGAAGCTGTCATTACCAACAAAGGATTTTGTACCAAGTGTTAAATACATTTAAGTTGGCATGTTTAAAACTTTTCCCCTGTTTCATTCCATTTTATTACACATAACTTAATTTCTGAACTTATTTGTTTTGGCTTCTTTGTATGTATGGATTGCATGGGTTGTGGCCAACATGTGGTGAAAATGTCATGTCAACAGCACTTTTACAATTTTAGCTGGTAGGCGTTCTGTCCTTTCCCTACTCTACTAAAAAGTATTTGTCTGTGTTGCATTAGAGATTTACCCCTACCAAGTCACAGATAACGGTAAAACCTGACCGAGGTTTTAACATTTTCCCACTTCGTCAAAAATTGAAAAAAATTTAAGTTTTGGCTCTTTATAAACTTTAAATGATTTTAAGCTGCAAATGTTTTTAACCACCTCAGGTCCTGATTCTTATGTTTTCCCATGATAGGTAATTATTATATTGTAAATAATATATATATATATATAATATAAAGAAGCATAAAGCAAAACTCCACGTTCACAAAAAAGTGATATATGGTATGCATATTTGCTACGCAAGCCATATTTTTAAATAATGTAAGGCCCTGTCTGTCTGCTGTTAGGTGTGTTGTCGAGGCCTCAGTATGCTAGACACGTTTGCCATCTCTCCTAGACACCTTTCCTCCTGGAAGCGCCGTTTTGGCCAAAAACAACGCTTGCCACTTATAAACATGTGAAACGCGTAGAAGCATCAAGTGCTTAGGAGTTTTATTAATTTCATTGGCCAGAATTAGTGCCGTTCTCTGGCTTTACATAGAGGATGGCACTAATCTGTCTGAATAAACCCTAATATTTACTAAATTGCACTAGAAATATTCTAGCAACCGACTTACTCTATAGACAGCAGTTCCATTCCTAACCAGCCCATTCTGTAATGACAAGAATTTTGAATGGTGATGAGGAAGCAGAAAACATTTGTGTTTATAATATACATTAATAGACATCCTATTTTTAACCCCTTTTTAGGCTACTACTCTCACCGTGAAACCGTAAATGGGTCTTGGTACATTCAGGATCTGTGTGAAGCGATAAGGATGCATGGCAAGGAGCTGGAATTCACAGAACTGCTAACGCTGGTGAATAGGATGGTTTCCCTGCGATCTGTTGAAGGCTGTTTAATTGTCGGTGCGAATGGGAAAAAACAAGTCCCTTGCTTTGCTTCCATGTTAACCAAAAAGCTGTATTTAAGACCCAAATAAAAGTGACATAACTGTTTTAATACACAGTGGAATAAGGGAAGATCTTACATTTTGTCCTTTTACAGTTTACCATTTGTACTAAAGTCGGCACTATAGCTTAAAATACTTTATTATGGATTCTCAGGGAATTACTGTCCAGAGTTGTTGCTTTATTTTCATAGACCGTAACTGTTTGTACACAATTGTTAATCCTGTTTAATGTTGCCATTTTTAGAAAGGGTTGTACACGTGTGCCTTAAGCTGACACTGTTTTGTAATGAGGTTAAAATGCCCAATAAATCGTTTCCTTTATGTATTGATTCATATCATTTCTATTCTGATGCTGACTGTGAAGCATTAAAGAGGTTGTAAAGGTTTGTTTTTTATTTTCCTTTTAAGCTAGTGCATTGTTGGTTCACTAACCCTTTCCTTTGATTTCCCTTCTAAATGTTTTTTTTTCTTTGTCTGAATTTCTCACTTCTGTTCCTCCTCAGTAAGCTGTTCTGGCTGACGAACCCCCAGCCAGAATGGCTCGGATGATGGGGCAAGCTTACTGAGGAGAAACAGGAAGTGAGAAATTCAGACAAAGAAAAAAACATTTAGAAGGGAAATCAAAGGAAAAGGTAAGTGAACCAACAATGCACTAACTTAAAGGGGTTGTAAAGGTACAATTTCCCCCCCCTAAATAGCTTCCTTTACCTTAGTGCAGTCCTCCTTCAATTACCTCATTCTTAGATTTTGCTTTTAACTGTCCTTATTTCTTCTGAGAAATCCTCACTTCCTGTTCTTCTGTCTTTAACTACACACTGTAATGCAAGGCTTTTTCCCTGGTGTGGAGTGTCGTGCTCGCCCCCTCCCTTGGACTACAGGAGTGTCAGGACGCCCACTAACACACAGCTCTTTTCCCTATCTGCAACGTAGAGAGCGTCCTGACTCTCCTGTAGTCCAAGGGAGGGGGGCGAGCACGACACTCCACACCAGGGAGAAAGCCTTGCATTACAGTGTGGAGTTAGACACAAGAACAGGAAGTGAGGATTTCTCAGAAGAAATAAGGACATTTAAAAGCAAAATTGAAGGATGAGGTAAGTGAAGGAGGACTGCACTAAGGTAAAGGAAGCTATTTAGGAAAAAAAAATTGTATCTTTTACAACCCCTTTTAAAGGAACCTATTTATAAAATAAAAAACAAACCTTTACAACCCCTTTAAACAAAAAAAATCAAATAAAGTTTATTGAATTTTTCAAGCTTAGATACACATGCAATAAAGAAGGCAATGAGGTGCATACTGGCAGGTCCTCTAGTGAAGATTACAGCAATTAATTATCAAAGAGCAATACAGTGCAAAATGCAAATTTAAAAAAAAAATTGCAAAGGGTTGACCATATACAAGTTGGTCATGTGATCACTGTACTTGATTGAGCATCAACTGCCTCCACTACCATCAAAATTGTATATTCTAGTTTGGAAAAGACTGATACTTTTTTTTTTTTTCCTCTCAAATAACAGTATTTTTAAAACGGCTTACCCGTAAAATCCTTTTCTTGGAGTACATCATGGGACACAGAGCCTTTATCTTTACATAATGGGTTAAGGGTCACCAGCGGTGATTGGACACTGGCACAACCAATTGAAGACAGTTCCCCTTCATATAACCCCTCCCATCAGGGAAGCAGTTTTGTAGCAAGCAATAAGGTTTCCATAAGAAGGGGGGGGGGAACCTCTGTGTCCCGTGGTGTACTCCAAGAAAACGATTTTACAGATAAGCTGTTTTAAAAATCCTGTTTTCTTTATCGTACACCACGGAACACAGAGCCTTTATCTTTACATAATGGGACGTCATAGAGCAATGCTCCATATGAAGGGGGGGGGAGACACAGATCAAGCAGGCCACCATGGACCAGAAGCTTTATACTTCACCCGCAGGCGGCATCCTGCTGTCCCTTCACGTCCGCCTGATGATAAAATCTGGAAAATGTGTGGACTGAGGACCAAGTTGCAGCTTTACAGATCTGAGTCACCGAAGCCTGGTGGAGCACTGCCCATGAAGCGCTTATCGCCCTGGTAGAGTGCGCCTTAACAGAAAAAGGAGGAGTTCCATTCTTTAAACCATAGGCTTGAATAATTGTCTGTCGAATCCACCTGGAGATAGTGGATCTTGATGCCGCTTGTCCCTTCTTGGGAAGATCTGGCAAAATAAACAAAACATCTGTTTTACGTATCTGAGCGGTTGCCTGCAGATACGCCTTTACTGCTCTCACGAGATCTAGAGAGTGTAATAATCTTTCCTCCGCTGTCTGCGGATCCGGAAAAAGGGAAGGCAGGACAATGTCCTGATTTTAAATGAAAAGCCGACACCACCTTAGGTAAAAAGGCAGGATGGGGTCGTAGTACAATTTTGTCTTTATGACAAACTAAATAAGGCTTTTTACAGGAAAGAGCTGCTAATTCAGATACTCTTCTAGCCGAACAGATAGCAATCAAAAATGCTAACTTCCTGCTTAAAAGAATCAACGGAATCTGGCGAATCCGTTCAAAAGGTTGCTTCTGCAACACTGACAAAACTAAATTCAGATCCCAGGCTAGGTGTGTATGGGTCCAGGGTAGCATGCTGGGGAGGTTATTGTAGAAAAATATAAATGTAGGCCAAAAAAGGAGCTGGAAAACCTTATAGCATGCATAAGGACAAAAAAGACATTCACAGCATATTACAATATTGATAATTATGTAATCAAAACATTGAATAAAAACTTTCGCAAACAGAAATACAGTGGAACCTCAGATTACGAGCATAATCCGTTCCAGGAGAATGCTTGTAATCCAAAGCACTTGCATATCAAAGCGAGTTTAGTTCCGCATTGACTTCTATTGCAAGCAATACTGCATGTGGCTAGAGGTGGGGGGGGGGGGGGCGCAAGAGAGCCTTGGAAATACTCGGGGAAAGCTTGGCTGAATTTGGAAACACTCAGGAACTGAGTGTTTTCGAGTACAGTGGAACCTTGGTTTACGAGTAACTCTGTTAACAAGCTTTTTGAAAGACAAGCAACTTTTTTTTAAATAATTCTGATTCAAATGTTCAAAGCCATTCGGAAATACAGTGTAACCTTGGATTACGAGCATAACCTGTTCCAGGAGAATGCTCATAATCCAAAGTACTCGTATATCAAAGTGAGTTTCCCCATTGAAGTCAATAGAAACTAAAATTATTTGTTCCGCATTGACTTCAATAGCATGCAGCCGGAGCTGAGCAGAACCGAATGTCGCCATTTGGAAATGCATGAAAAGGCCCGAGGACAGCTCGGCTGACCTTGGCAAATCTCGGGAATTAAGTCTTTCCGATGTTTGCAGAGGGTCAGCCAAAGTGTCCTCTGGACTTTTCAGCCGTTTCCGCTCTCCGGCGCCCCCCGCCTCTGGCTGCATGCTATTGAAGTCAATGCGGAACAAATAATTTTAGTTTCCATTGACTTCAATGGGGAAACTCACTTTGATATACGAGTACTTTGGATTATGAGCATTCTCCTGGAACGGATTATGCTCGTAATCCAAGGTTACACTGTATTTCCGAATGGCTTTGAACCTTTCCGAGTGTCACTGGCGCCCCCACACCTCTGGCCAAATGTGGTACTGCACACCCCATTAGCTTGAATTATGCTCGTTTTGCGAGACAACACTCGCAAACTGAGTCAGGATTTAAAAAACAAAAGTTGCTTGTCTTTCAAAACAGCAGAGAGCTGCTGAGTGACAGTCAGAGCTGAGAGAACGGAGCCATCAGCGTTGTTCGCTCGCTCGGTTCTTAGTGCAGAGCTGGTGGGGGACCGATGCTGCAGCCACCTAGGTAAGTATGAATTAAAAAAAACAACATACTTCTCTTTTAATTTTGTAATCCCTGTATCTCCCTGTCTGAGTCTGCACAGTGGTGTAGTGGTTGGCACTTCTGCCTGGCATAGGGTTGCCACCTTTTCTTCAAGCTAAACCTGAACACTTTAGCGGTTCACAATTTTTTTTTGAAGTATACACTACAGGAGTGTAAAAGACCTGGCACACTTTTGGCAGGGACGTGAAGTGAGGTCAGTGGCTGGTGAGGCACTGGATTGTATCAGAGCTTGATACATACAGGTTACATACGCCGCGATCATTACAACAAGAGCAATAATTCCAGCACTAGACCTCCTCTAACTCTAAACACATAGGGAACCATGTTCAGCTTCCAGTTTTTTTTTTTTTTTTGTGAAAGCTTAAAGGATATCTAAAGGTTTTTGTTTTTTAAAAACAAACATGTCATACTTACCTCCTCTGTGCAGTTCGCTTTGCACAGAGTGGCCCCGATCATCCTCTTCTGGAGTCCTTCAGTGGCGCTTCTGGCTCCTCCTCTTCTTGAATGCCCCATTGGAGAGCCACTTTCCTTCGGGCACTCTCCTGTGTCCTCCTGCTGCTTCTATTGACACAGACAGCTGGGACTCGGCTGGAGCTGGTGTGCTCGTTCCCAACGCTGGAAAGACCGGTGAAGTAATTCTTACAATAAATATAAACTATTCTTCCGAAGGTGGGAACGGATTCCCTCTATTTATTGCATATACAGTCAGGTCCATAAATATTGGGACATAGACACAATTCTAATCTTTTTGGCTCTATACACCACCACAATGGATTTAAAATTAAGTAAACAAGATGTGCTTTAACTGCAGACTTTCAGCTTTAATTTGAGGGTATTTACATCCAAATCAGATGAACGGTGTAGGAATTACAACATGTATATGTGCCTCCCACTTTCAAAGGGACCAAAGTAATGGGACAATTGGCTGCTCAGCTGCTCCATGGCTAGGTGTGAGTTATTCCCTCATTATCCCATTTACAAGGAGCAGATAAAAGGTCCAGAGTTCATTTCAAGTGTGCTATTTGCATTTGGAATCTGTTGCTGTCAACTCTCAATATGAGATCCAAAGAGCTGTCACTATCAGTGAAGCAAGCCATCATTAGGCTAAAAAAAAAACATCAGAGAGATAGCAGAAACATTAGGTGTAGCCAAATCAACTGTTTGGAACATCCTTAAAAAGAAAGAATGCACCGGTGAGCTCAGCAACCCCAAAAGACCCAGAAGACCATGGAAAACAACTGTGGTGGATGACCAAAGAATTCTTTCCCTGGTGAAGAAAACACCATTCACAACAGTTGGCCAGATCAAGAACACTCTCCAGGAGGTAGGTGTATGTGTGTTAAAGTCAACAATCAAGAGAAGACTTCACCAGAGTGAATACAGAGGGTTCACCACAAGATGTAAACCATTAGTGAGCCTCAAAAACAGGAAGGCCAGATTAGAGTTTGCCAAACAACATCTAAAAAAGCCTTCAAAGTTCTGGAACAACATCCTATGGACAGATGAGACCAAGATCAACTTGTACCAGAGTGATGGGAAAAGAAGAGCATGGAGAAGGAAAGGAATTGCTCATGATCCAAAGCATACCCCCTCATCCATGAAGCATGGCGGTGGTAGTGTCATGGCGTGAGCATGTATGGCTGCCAATGGAACTGGTTCTCTTGTATTTATTGATGATGTGACTGCTGACAAAAGCAGCAGGATGAATTTTGTGAATTTGATGAATCCATTGTGGTGGTGTATAGAGCCAAAAAGATTAGAGTTGTGTCGATGTCCCAATATTTATGGACCCGACTGTATGTATTCATTTTTCTAGACCTATAATTAGCTAGTCTATTATAACTCTGACCAGGTTACCGTTGGTAACACAATAATATCAGTTTAGCTATGAAAACACACACACTGCTTAGTAAAACAATGTTTGATTTATTTCCCTAGAAAATAGGAATATGCTAACATCAAACACTAACGTAAAGTATAACAACAGAACATCAAAGTTACTGATCACAACGCTTCCCTCGAGATATTGTTTCGTCAGCTGGTCTCAGGATGGCAAAAGAGCCAGAGCCATGAGGCTCAAGGAAGCAGGTTAAAAGCCAAATAGGGACGATTTCACTTCTGTGAGTACTTTTTACACATTTATTCACACCCACTCGTAACCACCCCCACTTGCCTCCTGTCAAATTAGATATTGCCAAGAGGTAGTCCTTTTATTATATTTCTTTTTTTTTCATTCAAGTTTAGGTTTATTTTCAGAAAAAATAAATCAGTACAATGTAATGAACATCAATTAAAATTATTACATTGTGGCATACAGTCAAAAACAACAAGGTACATTTAGTTCATTTCCTGCCCTTCCATTCCACATTGAAACAAAGTACCATTAAAACGTAAAAGAAATTGTGAATAACAAAAAAGAATAAATATATTGAAGAAAACAAAATCCAACCCAATTGTCCTCCCCAACCTCCAGAGATACTATAATCCGTATAATCCAATCCAGACCCATGAAATTTAAAAAAATATAATAGATTGTTTGTTTAGATCTATAAGGAGGATAGATGCCTAGGGTAAACTCCACCCCCCGACACCCCTAATGGGATCACTCTGTGCCCTAAGAGGCAGAATAACCCCTATCATCCCCCCTCTCTTTTAATAGATAATAAGAATAACCCAATAACAAGAGGACAACTTCAAAACCATCCTCCATATAACATACCTAAGAGGGTTTAAGAAACCATTACAATTAGGTTCAATCAAACCATTTTAAAATAAAATGTAACATATGGGAAGAATAATAAAGAATATATTATTCTTGTCAAAATAAAGGAAAAGAACAATATATGTATGCAAAACTTGTTCCTTATTCATATAATAAAAAAATAATAAGAGAGAAAGAGAAATAATAATAGAGAAAAAAAAAGACAGCATAATAAAAGAAAGAAAGATAGAGAAAGAGAAAGGAGTTGGAGAAGAGATAAAAGAAGGACAAAGAGCCTACCTGTCAAAAGTGCACATCAGTCCAAAGCGAAAGCTAATACTAAATCCGCAAGGTATATGAGATTCCTATAAATTTCAACCAAGGCTCCCATATTTCATTGAACTGGGTAAGTTTATCCATCATGGAGCCAATTCTTTTTTCTTGTTCCATTATCCATGTGACTTTTCTTTTCATACTTAGTATAGAAACCGATGGTTTCTTCCAGGCAGCTGCTATAGTAATTCTAGCACCCGTCAGGATAAATAATATCAGTTTTCTGGTAACCTTTTGAACCTGAGGTATGAATCCATTCAGCAAAGCAATCGCCGGGGACTGATGTAAATTACAACCCGTGACCCGTCTAATAATATGGAATACCTTGTTCCAGTATCCACGTATCCTTGGACATTCCCACCATGTGTGTATCATAGAGCCCACCCCATGGCATCCTCTTAAGCACAGAGGTGAGGAGGAGGGATAAATAGATGCCAATTTTAGAGGAACAAGATACCACCTGGTAAATATTTTCACATTTGCCTCCATAAGAGGCACACTCATAAAGCCTTTAATAGATCTAATAAAGTTTCCACACCAATCTTTCAAGTCCCATTCATCATGAAGTTCCCTCTCCCAAGCTAGCATATGAGGTAATTTATTATCAGTTGTGGCAAGTGATTTATATATAACCGAAATAAGTCCCCTTCTCTCCGAAGCTTGATCACATTTATGCTCATATGGAGATAGACGTCCAGATACAATTTTGTCTGTCCAAAGTTTCTGAGCATAATCGTATATTTGAGAAAATCTCAATTTCTCAGAGGAAGGAAGATTAAAATTATCCACAAAATATTGTTCAGAAAGGGGACCTAAATGTGAAAAAAAACGCCCAATACGGTACACCCCCTTGTCACGCCACCATTTAAATGATTCGATATCAACATTAGAGGTAAAGATCGGATCTTGAAAAATATCAGCCAAAGGTCGACCCTTCGAGATTATGGAAGGATTATTCCTAAGTGAATCCCAGAGAACTAAAGCCTGTGAAAGAGCCGGGGACAGAATAGAAGGTCTACGTTTGGGGATACACCACAATAAACTTTCTAACGAATACGCTGGGGATGCCTGTTCTTCTATATTAACCCATTCAGGACGATCCTTTGTGATGTATACGTCCGATAGTTGGGCCAATCTAGCAGCTTGGTAATACCACCACAAATTTGGAACTCCCAGACCCCCCTGTTCAGGGAGATTAAAAAGACAACGTGAAGAAACACGTGGACCCTTTTTGTTCCAGATACATTTGGTAATTTTACCCTGAAAGGACTTCAAATAATTTTTTTTTATCGGTATAGGTAGTGAGCGAAAAAGATATAGAAGTCTGGGGAGAAGGGTCATCTTAACCGAATTAATCCTGCCTATCCAGCCAATGTTCTGAGTACCCCAGTCGCACAAATCCTTTTCAAGTTTCTTATACATAGGAGGGTAATTAGCTAAATATAAAGACTCGAAATTCGGAGTCAGATTAATACCCAAATATTTAATAGATGAATTGTTCCAGCTGAATTTATATTCATTTTTCAGTAAGGATACCATAGTTTCAGGCAGCGATACATTAAGGGCTCTAGATTTGGCCATATTGACTTTAAGCCCTGAAACTTCTGAGAAATTGTCCAGCAAAGAGTAGATTGCAGGTAAAGAGGAGGTTGGTGAGGTTATGAATAGTAACAGGTCATCTGCAAATAACGCACATTTATGATCTTTTTGCGTACAGTTAACCCCCCTGATATTCGAGTTACTTCGAATAGCTATTGCCAAAGATTCTATCACGATCGCGAATATCAGGGGAGACAAGGGACATCCCTGCCTCGTACCCCTTTTTATTTTAATAGATTCCGAAAATATACCTTGTAATCGTATTTTAGCCTCAGGAGAAGAATAAAGTGCAGATAAAATTCCCATAATTCTGGAACCAAATCCCCATCTCCTCAGTACTGCAAACATATATGGCCAAGAAACTGAGTCAAAGGCCTTCTGAAGGTCTAATGAAAGAAGCATACCCTCTTGCTTATGTTCCCCAGTCCATCTAGATTGCATTATAGAAATTAGATCGACAGCCCTCCTTATCTGGTCTGGACCTTGCCTCCCGGGAATAAAACCGACTTGATCCTTATGAATATATTGACCTATGAAAGATGACAATCTATTGGCCATTATTTTAGTCAAAATTTTAAGGTCATTGTTTATAAGGGATATTGGTCTATAATTCTCAACTTGACTGTGGTCCTTGTCAGGTTTCGGGATTACCGAAATATATGCCATATTGAGTTGTTTACCTATAGGGTTACCATCCGTTAAGTAATTATAAAACTGTGCGAGATAGGGCGACAGGACAACTGAAAATGTTTTGTAGTAAGGAGAAGAAAACCCATCCGGACCGGGAGCCTTATACGTTTTCAAATTATTGATCACCGTCTGAACTTCCTCGGCCGATATGGGAGCCTCCAATACCCCTCTATGTATCTCTGTCAATTTAGGAAGATCTAAGCCATCAAGAAACTTCTCCACTTTATCAGATGCATAGTCGTCATCAAAAGCGTAAAGTTTGGAATAAAAGTTTTGAAAGGCTGTCATTATCCGCCGAGGGTTCAGAGTAAATGAACCATCTGCTTGTCTAATTTTGGGTAGAAACCTTGATCTAAATCTAGGGGACAATTTATTCGCCAGCATCGGGCCTATCCTATCTTTTAACCGGTAAAATCTAGCACCAGTCCATTTCATAGCCTCATCTGCCCTTACTGTAAGCGCTAGATTCAATGCAGTTCTAGCTGAATCAAGTTTGGAAGTAGGAAATTCAGAAGGATCTAATTTATGTTTTCTACTCAAGTCCACATATGTCTCTTCAAGTTTTTCCACCTCTAACTTCCTCATTCTTTTTACTCTAGATGCAATCTGTATAATTTTGCCCCTAACAGTCACCTTATGAGCAGCCCATAAAGTTTCTGGGGACATTTCTTCTGTATCATTAAAATCAAAATATTCTTTTATAGCTTGTTTGATTTCTGCTACTAAAACAGGATCCTTTAAAATTGACTGGTTAAGTGTCCAATGAGACACTCTTTGGGTAGAATTCTCTTTTCTTAAAGATAACAGAACCATAGAATGGTCCGACCAAGAGACATCCACAATAGTAGATTTTATAGCTGAAGGGACGTGACGATTGGAAAGCAATATATGGTCTATTCGTGAATATGATTGGTGGGGATTAGAAAAGTGAGTGAAATCTTTAGTTTTAGGATTCAATTCCCTCCATATATCAGTCAAACTAGATTGGTTAAAAAAGCGCCACCTGTGTACTAGCTTTAGTTGGTCTAATCATTTTAGCATTATGTTGTTTAGATTTATCTAATCCCGAATCAAAGGCTAAGTTGGAATCTCCACCCATAATGATGATACCCTCCATAAAAGGTTGGAGAACATCAAACATCTGATAAAAGAATCCCTTTTGTCCCCTATTAGGTGCATAATACGAGACAAAAGTATACAGATTTCCTTCCAGGGTTCCCTTTACCAAGACAAATCTACCCTCCGGGTCCGCGTATTCCTTAATCAAGTCAAAATTGCAGAATTTAGAAAATAAGACGGCTACCCCTTTAGTCTTATTTTCTGCTTTAGACAGGTAAAACACCGGAAAATGTGCATGCAAAAAAGAGGGGGCGTACCGTTTTGGGAAGTGTGTCTCTTGTAGGAAAAGCACATCGACATGAAGGGACTTGTAGGCTTGTAGGGCCTTTCGCCTTTTAATTGGAGAATTCAACCCCTGAGTGTTGTGTGAAACAACACGAAGGGGTGTAGAAGGGTTATTTGAACCAGCCATGAGTCTTGATCAGTACCATGGACTGGTTGCATAACGATGGCTGTGTACACAATCCAGTAAAACCACTAATTGGCAGGTAGGCTGACATGGTAAATAAGGTAGGAGAGAAAGAAAAGGTATAAAAGTAGAAGATGAAGAAATAAAAACAAAAACATAAACAATATAGTAAACTGTAGGATAACAGAAGGTCAAACCATGACCCAGAATGAAGGGAGAGTATATCCTCCCTCCCCTCATTCAAACACATGACCTTAGAACAGCCCATATAAAGGGCTAGGTACCTACTCCCTAGGACGACCAAATGTCGACCCAAGAAGCAAGCTGAGGCCCAATGCCCCACCGCCGGCCGCCGACGACGGTTAAATAATCATAAATTAAATTCTTGTGTAAGAAGAAATCGACCCAAAAAGGCATAGTAAATATAACAAATATTAAAATGAATTTTCCCAGATTGGCACAAATAAAAAACACACATTCCAACCCCTCCCTTAACCCTTCAAAATATATAATCATATGCTAAAAAAAAAAAAATGGAAAATTATATATTAATCAATAAATCTAAGTTTATATATATTTAAAAAAATATCAAAAAATCCATGTTCCCTGGGAAAATGCAGACAAAAAATGTTTTGGTGAAACCATTTCTACCAATCGTAAGAAGAAAAAAAAAATTAGCCCGAATTCTTCTACCTGGAACAGAGTCAAGCACAGGAAGGTTAAGAATGACTTTGCTACCTGAAGTTGAGATACATTTCTTTGCATTCTTTTTTTTTTCCTTCGTGTGGTCGTCCAGTACAGGGAAGAATGGCCCCCCTCCCTGTGAGTCCAGTACAGGGAAGAACTGCCCCCCTCCCTGTGAGTCCAGTACAGGGAAGAGCTGTCCTTCTCCCTGTGAGTCCAGTACAGGGAAGAGCTGTCCTTCTCCCTGTGAGTCCAGTACAGGGAAGAGCTGCCCCCTTCCCTGTGAGTCCAGTACAGGGAAGAACTGCCCCCCTCCCTGTGAGTCCAGTACAGGGAAGAACTGCCCCCCTCTCTGTAAGTCCGGTACAGGGAAGAACTGCCCCCCTCCCTGTGAGACCGGTACAGGGCAGAGCTGCCCCTCTCCCTGTGAGACAGGTACAGGGCAAAGCTGCCCCTCTCCCTGTGAGACCGGTACAGGGCAGAGCTGCCCCTCTCCCTGTGAGACCGGTACAGGGAAAAGCTGCCCCCCTCCCTGTGAGTCCAGTACAGGGAAAAGCTGCCCCCCTCCCTGTGAGTCCAGTACAGGGAAGAACTGCCCCCCTCCCTGTGAGTCCAGTACAGGGCAGAGCTGCACTTCTCCCTGTGAGACCGGTACAGGGAAGAGCTGCGAGTCCAGTACAGAGAAGAACTGCCCCCCTCCCTGTGAGACCAGTACAGGGCAGAGCTGCCCTGCTCCAGTGTTGCCAACCGTCCGTATTTTTATGGACAGTTCGTAAAAATGGGCACTTTTTTCCCCCGTTCGTAAATGTCTGTGGTTGCGGAAATGTGCCAGTAAAAATAGCCGAGATCGGTTTGGCTTGGAAATGCGCATGAAGATTGGAGGCAGGGGGTGATTGGAGGCAGGGGGTGATTGTGGCTGCAGTGACACAGCAGAGGGGGATAGAGGCAGGGGGCAATGGAGGCAGGGGGAGATTGGAGGCAGGGGGTGTTAGTGGCAAGGGGTGTTAGTGGCAAGGGGTGTTGGTGGCACCTCAGAGGGTGGGGGATGGAGACAGGGGTTGTTGGTGGCACCACAGAGGGGGATGGAGGCAGGGGACGATGGAGGCCTAACATACTTGTTTGTAGCCTAAATACTGAAATTTGCACCTAAATTTCAGGTGTCGTGCCAGTACATTTCAGTCTGGTAGGTTGGCAATACTGCCCTGCTCCCTGTGAGCCCAGTACAGGGCAGAGCTGCCCTGCTCCCTGTGAGACCAGTACAGGGCAGAGCTGCCCTTCTCCCTGTGAGACCAGTACAGGGCAGAGCTGCCCTTCTCCCTGTGAGACCAGTACAGGGCAGAGCTGCCCTTCTCCCTGTGAGACCAGTACAGGGAAGAGCTGCCCCCCTCCCTGTGAGTCCAGTACAGGGAAGAGCTGCCCCCCTCCCTGTGAGTCCAGTACAGGGCAGAGCTGCCCCCCTCCCTGTGAGTCCAGTACAGGGAATAGCTGCCCCCTTCCCTGTGAGTCCAGTACAGGGCAGAGCTGCCCCCCTCCCTGTGAGTCCAGTACAGGGCAGAGCTTCCCCCCTCCCTGTGAGTCCAGTACAGAAGCGCTTCCCCCCTCCCTGTGAGTCCAGTACAGAAGAGCTGCCCCCCTCCCTGTGAGTCCAGTACAGAAGCGCTTCCCCCCTCCCTGTGAGTCCAGTACAGAAGAGCTGCCCCCTTCCATGTGAGACCAGTACAGGGCAGAGCTGCCCCCCTCCCTGTGAGTCCAGTACAGAAAAGCTTCCCCCCTCCCTGTGAGTCCAGTACAGAAGAGCTTCCCCCCTCCCTGTGAGTCCAGTACAGAAGAGCTTCCCCCCTCCCTGTGAGTCCAGTACAGAAGCGCTTCCCCCCTCCCTGTGAGTCCAGTACAGAAGAGCTGCCCCCTTCCATGTGAGACCAGTACAGGGCAGAGCTGCCCCCCTCCCTGTGAGTCCAGTACAGAAGAGCTTCCCCCCTCCCTGTGAGTCCAGTACAGAAGAGCTTCCCCCCTCCCTGTGAGTCCAGTACAGAAGAGCTGCCCCCTTCCCTGTGAGACCAGTACAGGGCAGAGCTGCCCCTTCCCTGTGAGACCAGTACAGGGCAGAGCTGCCCCCTTCCCTGTGAGCCCAGTACAGCGTCAGAGAGACTGTCCCAGTACAACCCGCCTGCAAACCTCCCTATGTATCTCTCCAGTCCCCCTGATCCTGAGGTGAAGCCCCGCCCACTCCCTCTTCCACACATACACATCACTTCCCCCGCCCCATCATGAGTCTGGAGTGCTGGTGTACGGGGGCGCGCACACGGAAGGTCTCCTGTGAGGAGTAGAGCGCGCATAGGCGCGTCCCCTGGCTTACAGTGTGCGCTCCCGGGTCAGTATGCCATGGGGATCTGCTGGACGCGGTGCTGCAGCCTCCTCCGTAGGAATAGCAGCCGGTTACAGAGAGCAGGAGGAGGGTGAGTGCGGGGACAGGTGTGTGGGCATAGTGACAGTGGGCGGGATTCTTAGTGCCCGGGCTGCGGCATTGCTGTATCCGGGTGTATTGTGCTGTGTGCTCGGGGTGGAGGGAGGACAGGTACTGTGATGTCATGGTCACCAATCAGGACACAACTTCCTAGCTGAGCTCAGTCATGTGACCTGGGGCTCATCTACTAATACACATCACAGCTAGAGACCTGTATGATTGTCAGCTCTTCAGTCCTTGTCTTATCAGGTCACCTGTGCCGTGGGGATGTGCGACACCTGCGCCGTGGGGATGTGCGACACCTGCGCCGTGGGGATGTGCGTCCCCCTGCGCCGTGGGGATGTGCGTCCCCCCTGCGCCGTGGGGATGTGCGTCCCCCCTGCGCCGTGGGGATGTGCGTCCCCCCTGCGCCGTGGGGATGTGCGTCCCCCCTGCGCCGTGGGGATGTGCGTCCCCCCTGCGCCGTGGGGATGTGCGTCCCCCTGCGCCGTAGAGGTCAGTGAGCCTCTCCTCCTGATTGATGAAGGTATATCTCCATGGAAACCATGCCACCCTTCCATGTATAGTACATATAGTGGTGTCCATGGCTGGTGGTGTTGGAACCCTGGATGGTTGTAGTCATCCATCACTTCGTAGGTTCCCATCTATATGGTTTGGTTCCAGTTGTTTTGTGATGGAATGGTCTGGTAAGTTGTAGTCATATTCCGTCTTCCACTTTATTTCAGATCGGGTACTGTCCAGAAACAGGATACCATTGCTGGTGGTCTGGCATTGATGAGATGAGGAGTGGGACAATGGGACTGTCCAGTGATGTCATGTCTATTACACTGACTCATATGGGACACATGTTATAATTGCCTCCTTCTGTGCAAGGGTTTTCCACAGAGTGGCCCCGATCCTCCGCTTCTGGCTCCTCCTCCTTTTCGAATGCCCCCTCGGAGACCCACTCTCCCTGGGGGCACTCATGCAGGTGTGTTCCCGAGTCCTGCTGCCTCTATTAACACAGACAACAGGACTCGTCCCAGCTCCGTGTCTCTGGATTTAATTGACAGCAGCAGGAGCCAATGGCTGTGCTGCTATTAATCTATCCAATGAGGACCCGAGACACCGGCTGGAGCTGCTGTGCTCATCCCCGTCGATGAAACGATCAGGTTCAGGTAAGTAAAAGAAGGGGGCTGCTGCTCTACCAAGATGAAAAACCTTGAGGGTTTACAACCCCTTCAAGGCTCGGGCACACCAGTGTACAAGCCACTACGTTCAGATCCGTACAGCATATCGTTTATGTATCTGAAGCACAAAATTCCATGGTGCATTTAGCTCCAAACATTCCTAAACTTGGAGATCTTTGTTTAAAGTGTTTACTTTTACCACAAAACTGCCTATGCAGATAAAGGACGTCTATATCTACCGTGCAGCTTTGACTAAAGTTGGATAATGCCCTTTCTATAGGTGTAGGCCATCTATGTACATACCTTCTGAAGCCTGACTGGAAAACTCCCAGGGATCTCACCTTGTTTGAACATAATTCTGAGTCCACACCAGATATCCCGTCAGGAAGCTGTCACTGCGGACAGCTAATCATAAGCAGCAGAGACATTGCCCACCATGGGGCATATTCGAACATGTTTGAGTTCATCCCTGCTGCTTTTGTTGCTAAGGATATTGCTAAGACTCTTCCAGCCATTACTGTCCACACCCCATCACAGAAGCAAGTTCTTTCTCTAAACTCGTACCCCCTGTTCACTCCCCTCCCCCTCACAGTACCTCTAAACTTCAAGATGCTGTGAAGGAGGAGATGGTGAACCATGCATGTGTGTGGGTTTTGGAACTCAGTTCTGCGATGGTGGGGATGAGCGGTAACCGCTTTAGCAACAAGTGACAGTGGGTGCGGGGAGAAGATCCCCGGCTCGCCCTCACAGGGAGGCTGCAGATGCCGGAACACATGGGACGTTCTACCCTAAAAACAGGGGGAACGTGTGGCATATTCCAAAAGTCAATTTATCCTTTAAGTCAAAGCTGAACAGTTTGGTTTTATCTACTGGCGACCCATACCTGCATAGAAGGTGTGTTTTTTTTTTTTTTGTAAAGGTGAACTAACCTCTTAGATTTTTTGTTTTTACTTCCTGGTTTTCAGTAGGCACTGGTGACTAGAGATGAGCTGGGCATGTTCAGATGCTCTTTCAAACCCACGTGACTGAGCCTGCCAGGAAGCTGTCGCCTGCAATGGACCATTTATTTGTAGGAGCCATGCCCTGCCCCATAATTTTTATATATATATATATATATATATATATATATATATATATATATATATATATATATATATATATATATATATATATATATATATATATATATATATATATATATATATATATATATATAATATATATATATTCTATGGCTGTTGGGTGGGGAGTGCCACTGCTGCAGATGATTGGCCCACTGCAAGTGACAGTTTTCTGGCTTGCTTGACCACATGGTAGAACTGCACGATTCTGGCTAAAATTAGAATCACATTTTTTTTTGTTTAGAAGATGGATCACGATTCTCACGGCGTAACATCTTTCACATTAAAACAAAAAAAAAAAATGGGCTAACTTTTTTATTTATTTTTTATTATTCATTCAATTGTATTTTTTCCCAAAAAATTGCATTTGAAAGACCGCCGGGCAAATACAGTGTGACATAAAATATTGCAGCCATTGCCATTTTATTTATTCCCTAGGGCAGGGATCCTCAAACTACGGCCCTCCAGCTGTTGCGGAACTACACTTCCCATGAGGCATTGTAAAACTGACATTCACAAACATGACTAGGCATGCTGGGAATTGTAGTTCCTGAACAACTTAAGGGCCATAGTTTGAAGACCCATGCCCTAGGGTCTCTGCTAAAATATATATAAAGTTTGGGGGTTCCATGTAATTTTCTAGCAAAAAATATTTTTTTTAATTTAAGAAACGAGTGTCAGAAAAAGATTTGGACACCTAAGGCCCCTTTCACATGTGCGGGGACCGTATGTCCGCATTTTCATCCATCCGTTGCGGATGAAAACGGGACATACATTGGTCCCTATGTGATTGCGGGTGTCAGCGGATGAACATCCGCTGACACCCGTAATCACCCGCCTCCGCAAAGCTCAGATTTTTCGGACGGAAGAAAATCCTATTTTTCTTCCGTCGATCGGATCGGGTGAACACGGACATACGGTCTGTGTTCACCTGATCCCCGCCCCCCCCCATAAGGGAGAGCGGAGGAAAGACAGGGCTGTCCCTGCACAGTGTGCGTGGGGACCGCCCTGTCAGCCGACAGCTCAGCAGGGATTTTACGGAGGATCCCCGCTGAGCTGTACGGACACATGGAGGCGGATCATTACTGATCGGTCCCGTGTGAAAGGGCCCTAAAGGAGTTGTAAACTAAAACATTTTTTCACCTTAATGCAATCTATGCATTTAGGTGAAAAAACATCTGAAGATGCTGGCCCCCCCCCCCCCCCCCCCCAGCCCCCGTTTTTCTTACCTGACCCTTCGAAAGTCCCGCGCTCGGTCCCGAGATCCTCTTCGCCGCTCAGCCTGGCCGCTGATTGGCTAGAGCGGATGGATTGAGAGCAGCGGAGCCATTGGCTGGCGCTGCTGTCAATTACATCCAGTGACGCGGCGCGCCGAGGTGCGGGGCCGAGTGATACAGTGAGCGGCTATGGCCCGCAAGGACTCGCCACCATGCAAGCTCATTCGCATTAATGTGGTGAGTTCTTGCGGGGAGGACAAGAGACAGCCGCCGAGGGACCCCCAAAGACGTGGATCGGGGCAACTCTGTGCAAAACAAACTGCACAGTGGAGGTAAGTATAACATGATTTTTTTTTTTTTCTTTTGAAAAAAAAAAAAGAAATTCCTATAGTGACCTTTTAAGTGGTTAAACTTCCTGCATTTACACACAGAAGTTTGCTCTAAGAAGGAAGTTCGCTACAATGTTTCACATTGTTTCAAACTTGGCAGACTGCTTGGATTTTTTTCTTTACACATACACACACAGAAGTTTATCCCTTTGATCCAAGAAGGAAGCGTTAGTTACAATGTTTCCTGTTAAGAACTTGACAGACTGCCCGGATATTTTCTTTTGACAGCTGAGTGAGCAGATAAGTCTCTCCACTTGTTATATGAAAGAATCAGAATCGTCAGGGGGGTTGAATCGAGATCACGATTTCTTAACGTTTAATTGTGCAGCTCTACTACACGGGTTTGGAAGAGCATCCAAACATGCCTGAGCTCATCTCTACTGGTGAGATAACTAGTGCTTCACATATACCAACTCCTCAGCCAGAAGTAACTTTTAATGGAATGTACTTTCTTTGAAAACAGTGGGTATTGGTATTCACCAGTTAGGCTCCAGCTGGATTCAGATAGGTACCTAATACAGAAGAAATGACTGGCATTTACTGTAATTATTAAAGTGGTTGTAAAGCTTCAAGGGTTTTTATCTTATTGCATTCTATGTGACATTTGGCCCCCTGTAATGCCTAACAAACCTAGCTGATCCTGCCAGTTTCTACCCTCTGTAAACTGACCACGGTGTATCATGGCTGCTGAGCCCTGACACCGTGGCAAGTTTACGTGCCTCCATAATCCGCAGCCTGCTATCTGCTCTCCTCTCTGCTCCTGTGTTGTCCTCCCCCTCTCTGTCTGTCTGCTGGTGACAGTGCCGCCCCTCCCCCCTCTTGCTGCCTTCATAACACTAACCTGTTTACACCATCAGCACTGCCTTCAATTGCAGTGTCCCCCCTGTAAATGATATATAAATGCTGTAAATACCTAATTTAAGGGCTGAGATTGCAATCTCATGATCAGCCAGCTCTCGCCTCCTCCCCTCCAGACTGACATCAGCAGAGGAATCTCAGCCCCGCCCACTGCATCTCTGAGGAGGCAAAGAGAAAGCTGGCTGGTCATGTGATCATAATCTCGGCTGTGGAATGAAGTATTTGCAGCATTTTTTTTATTATAAATCACACACAGAGGGGGACGCTGCAATAGAAGGCAGTGCTCAAGGTGTATACAGGTTAGAGTGGCTTAACAAGAACTTTAACCACTTCCCGCCCGGGCCTATAGCAGATTGACTGTAAGAAGTGGTTCTGTTATCCTGCCTGGGCGGCTCTCCCTGTCAGAGGGGGAGGTCTTTGCTGATAATCAGCACATTGATTATCAGCACAGCCCCCATCAAATGTGTGCCCATCAATTCTACATATCAGTGCCACCTCATCAGCACCCATCAGTGAAGGAGAAAACAATAATTTATGACAGAAACTAAGATTTTTTTTTTTTTTTTTTTTTCAAAAATGTCGGTCATTTTTTAGTTTGTTTAACAAAAAATAAAAACCACAGAGGTGATCAAATACCACCAAAAGAAAGCTCTGTTTGTGGGACGAAAATTTAAAAAATGTAGTTTGGGAACAGTGTTGCATGGCTGCGCAATTGTCATTCAAAGTGCGATAGTGCTGAAAGCTGAAAATTGTCCTGGGCAGGAAGGTGTGAAAGTGCCTGGTATTGAAGTGGTTAAAGGACAAAAAGTGTGGAAAAAGAAGAAAAAAATTAGCCACTCTATCTAAGGACCTGTGAACTGCAATAGTATACATTTTTGTTCTTGGGTTTAGATATGCCTCAATCATATGTTCAGTCGTGCAGCCTAGTGGCTTTAGAAATTAACTGAAGTCTCCTTAAAGAGGAAGTAAACCCTAGTTTTTCCCTTTTTGGAAAAAAAGCCACCTGCAAGAGAAAGTCATAATGAGCTAGTATGTACAGCATACTAGCTCATTACGTGTCACTTGCCTAAGAAAGAAGACCCCGAAGTCCGCCTCGGTCCCGTCCACCGCCACCGCCATGTCCCCTGGAGCTTCTTCCTGGTTTTCGCCACTCCGGCGCTGTGATTGGCCGGAGCGGCGATGACGTCATTCCCGAACATGCGCGCTGGATCGGCATTAACCCAGTTGATGCCATTCACGGAAACGCCACCGCTCAGTGTGCCTGCGCCGTTGTCTACGGCGCGCATGCACTGTAGACAACGGAGCAGTTTCTGTGAAAATATCTCCTTAACCGTGTAGGTTAAGGAGATATTTCTTGCACCTACAGGTAAGCCTTAATCTAGGCTTACCTGTAGGTGCAAGTTGCAAGAGTGGGTTTACAACAACCACTTTAATTTAATTGCAGTAATGTTTCCACATTTGCATTTTTGGGGATCTCGGTCTTCAGTCTTGTATAGAAAGTTTAGAAACAAGGAGCTGGATTTAGCATAGCTGTAAGCAGCGTAATGGTTTTTATCCTCATGATCTTGTCTTTCTCTGAATTAACAACATCTCTTCTTTCTGACCTTGTGCAAAGCATCATTACATTAGCATGTGACATTCATAGCTTCACAAGTTGAGAAAAAGCACTATGAGCAGAGTAGAGCTAGGCACACAATGCTACTCTGTACAATTCTAAATGTTTTATAGCCGTGTTCGTGACTTGTGACTTCACAGAAAAACGGCGGAACCTTGGTAAAGAAAAATACCTTGATGAATCGCCTAAATACAGCCCTTAACCACTTTAAACCCGCACGCTGTCAAATGACGTCCAAAAAGGTAATCTGTTATCCCGGGTGCCTGTCATATGACATCCTGTACTTTGTGCGGGGATATCTGAATGATACCTGCACCTAGATGCATCATTCAGATATAATTTTCTTCTGGCGGCGATCCTGCGGACCGTAAGAACGATCATAGCAGCGGTTCCACCGCTTGATCGTTCTTACAGGCGTCAGACATCCCCCCCCCTCCCGCCGCCATCCGGTGCTTCTCCGGGCTCTCCCGTCCCATCGGGGGCCCGGAGAGATGATCGCCGTCCGTCGGATGTGTAGCATAGAGATGACTGGTGACCAGATGGTCATCTCTATGACCGTCGGAGGCCCGGGCGCGGTGTGATGACCTCACGCCCGGGTACCCGTAAGTAAACAAACCGCAATTGTGGCTAGTAAGAATGAGATCTCTCCTTAAAGAGGACCTGTCACACACTATTCCTATTACAAGGGATGTTTACTTTCCTTGTAATAGGAAAAAAAGCAATCGAAAAAAAAGTGTAAAAAATAAAAAAATTAACCTCTTGACCACTGGGCACTTAAACCCCCTTCCTCACCAGACCAATTTTCAGCTTTCGGTGCTCTCACAATTTGAATGACAATAACTCAGTCATACAACATTGTGCCCATCTGAAATTTTTGTCCTTTTTTTTCCCCCCACAAATAGAGCTTTCTTTTGGTGGTATTTGATCACCTCTGGGTTTTTTATTTTTTGCGCTATAAAAGAAAAAACACTGAAAATTCTGTAAAAAAAAAAAAATCTTGTTTCTGTCATATTAGCAGGTATTGCGGAGTGTGGGGGGGGTATTGCAGAGTGTGGGGGGGGTATTGCAGAGTGTGGGGGGGGTATTGCAGAGTGTGGGGGGGGTATTGCAGAGTGTGGGGGGTATTGCAGAGTATTGATGGTACTGCAGAGTATTGCACAGGGAGGGATGAATGGATCTGTGACTGCATTTGTCACAGATCCATCCCACAGCAGCTGCTGACACCCCGCGCTCCCCCCCCCCCTCCTCTCACACTGTACCGATCGGTACAGAGAGGAGAGGGAGGAACCGGCGTCATTACATGACGCCGGTTTGTTTACAAGTGATCGCTCCGTCATTTGACGGAGCGATCACGTGGTAAACCGCCGCCATCGGCGGCGATTTACCGCGATCTGTGATGCGCCGGGTCTTCTAGACCCGGCGCTCACAGATGATTCCGGGAGCGCGCCGCAGGGGGCGCGCGAGTGAAGGATTCTGGGAGGACGTCCCAGGGACGTCCTCCCGGAATAACTCAACCGCTCTGTAGACGTCTTTTGTCTATGGAGCGGTTGGGAAGAGGTTAAGTAAAAAAAATTAAAACGCCCCTGTCCCAGGTAACTCGCGCTCAGAAGCGAACGCACACGTAAGTCCCGCCCACGTATGTAAACGTCGTTCAAACCACACATGTGAGGTGTCGCCGCGTGCGTTAGAGCGTGTGCAACATTTCTAGCACTAGACCTCCCCTGTAACGATAAACTGGTAACCTGTAAAAATGTTAAAGCGTCACCTATGGAGATTTTTAAGTAACGAAGTTTGGCGCCATTCCATGAGTGTGCGCAATTTTAAAGCATGACATGTTAGGTATCTATTTACTCAGCGTAACTTCTTCTTTCATATTTTACCAACAAATTGGGCTAACTTTACTGTTTTGTTTTTTTAATTCATGAAACCATTTTTTTTACAAAAAAAAGGCGTTTGAAAAATGATTGCGCAAAAACCGTGCAAGATAAAAAGTTGCAATGACCGCCATTTTATTCCCTTGGGTGTCTGCTAAAAAAAACATATATAATGTTTGGGGGTTCTGAGTAATTTTCTAGCAAAAGAATGATGATTTGTACATGTAGGAGAGAAGTGCCAGAATAGGCCCGGTATGGAGGTGGTTAAAATCCTGAAGGACCTGGTATGCTCATGGAAGGGGAACCCATGCCGTTTTTTGTCTTTTTTTAATATATAATAGGTGTGGAGTTCCCCCTAATCGGGGATCAAAGTCAGATCCCTGGTCATGGAAGTCAGACTTCAAGTTGCAGGGCAAAGTCTGATCCACAGTCGTATTACTGTTTTGTGAAATCGCGCGACTTTGCAATCGCACAAATGTGAAAGGGGCCTTGGTAACACTTGAAGGCCGGGTTCACACAGGAAGGGAGTGCTTTACTTCTCCGGCAGCTGTCCATTCCTGACTGTAGTAGGGGACAGTGTGGTGCACAATTCAGCTCCCTTTTTTTGTTTTTTGGGTTTTCATACAAACTTTATTTGAAGTATACAAAAGCACACTTCATTCATGTCGCTGTACAGCAGTGTCATGCAGTTCTGTACTGTGCGCTGCAAAAAAAGCAGCATGTCTGCATTTAATCACAGCTCTGTACTGTATTGCAGTGTGACTGGGACAATTGTTTTCTGGGTGTCCTTGTGGTGACAGGAGTTTTACAATGCAGTTAAATGCCTATTACTGCACATAGTGTAAATTCACCCTTAGGAATTGTTGGCACGCATAAATAAGCGTACTCCAGTGCAAGAGCGCGGGTTGCCTGCACAGGAATGCACTAGTGTTACTTAAAGGGTCACTAAAGGAAAACAAAAATTTTGCCTAAAATTAATGGCCCAGATTCAGCATAGCTTGCGCTATATTTGCGGGGGAGCAGGGCAACGATTTTGCCCTGCGCCCCCGCAAATATTTTGCGCTGCCCTCGATTCACGGAGCAGTAGCCCCCGTGAACTGCGAGGGCGCGCCGGCAAATTTGCCCGGCGTAAGCGCGCGCAAGTTAAATGATCCCGCCAGGGGCGGGAATCATTTAAATTAGGCGCGCTCCCGCGCCCAGCGTACAGCGCATGCTCCGTCGGGAAACTTTCCCGACGTGCATTGCGGCAAATGACGTCGCAAGGACGTCATTTGCTTCAAAGTGAACGTGAATGGCGTCCAGCGCCATTCACGAAGCACTTACGCAAACGCCGTGAAATTCAAATTTCACGGCGCGGGAAGGCCGGCTATACTTTAGCATTGGCTGCCCCTGCTATTAGAAAGGGCAGCCTTGCGCTAAAGTTGCCGTACGGAAACTCCGTACCTGGCTTGCACGGGGCCCGCGCAAGCTTGTGAATCAGTGGTAGTATGCAATTTGCATACTACACGCTGATACACAATGGGAGCGCCCCCTAGCGGCCCCCGCAAGAATGCAGCCTAAAATCTGCGAGGCATAAGAGCCTTATGCCGCGCAGATTTTAGGCTGCAGCCGGTGTAACGAGGTTCCTGAATCAGGAGCACTCGTTACACCGGAGCAAGTAAGCAATTGCGCCGTGTAACTTATGGTTACACGGGCGCAATTGCTTCTTGAATCTGGGCCAATGTCTGCAAGGTAGACAGACAGAATAGTGTAATGATTCTGTTAAAAAATAAGTAAATACCTATTAAATTCCTTCATCTATATCACCTCCGGCATTCTAGTTTCTGTTCTCTCATTCACTTCCTGGTTTGCGGCGCTCGTTCATGTAATAACTACATTTCCCAGTATGCATTGCGGCACGCCCAGTAATTCCCACCTCCTTGAAGTCTCTAACACGTAGAGAGCGTCCTGCCATACAGATGTAGTTCCCGGGAGGGGGTGAGCATGTTACTGACCACCCCAGTAAAGCCTCCCATCACGGTGGTCAGTAAAATCAGACAAGCAGGAAGTGAACAGAACAGAGAAGAAATAGAGCAACTTCTGAGCAAAAACAAACAATGAGGAAGTGAAAAGAGGAATTCTGCAGGTAAAGGATGCTTATTATGAAAAAAAAAAAATGTTTCCTTTACAACCCCTTTAAATACACCTATGTGAACAAGGCCTTGTATAATAATAATAATAAGTTTTATATTGCTCCAACAGTTTGCACAGCGCTTTGCAACATGGGGGCAGGCAGTACAGTTACAATACAGGGGGAATCAGAGGCCCTGTTAGAGCTTACATTCTAGTTAGGAGTGATCTAACAGCTTCCAACACAAACGTTCTCAACTGACCAGTCATGTTAGACAGTTGAGGCTGACATACTGAAAAAATCTTTTGTGCCATGGGGAAAAGAACTGCAACACCCGTGTAACTGTTTGATTATGCTACGCAGTTACTTCTTTCCCCTGTAATTGGATTTCCTTAGTTTGCCATTAAAGTCCTGTAAGGATTTGACTTCCTGGTGACATGCCGGCATCGACAGTTTCACAGACACAAGAGACAGTTGCTGAGCGGATGCAGGCAGAGGTTAACAGTGATTTGCCTCAGTCTGCCTCCTCCCAGAAATCGTTCTGTTTTTCAACGTTTATGTATAGCTTATCAGTTTATTTATTATTGCTTCAGTGATCTTTCTGAAAAGAGCTTCCTTCACCAGTGACCACTGTCAGAACTGACATTGAAGTTTAGGAGAAATCAGTTTAGCATACTAAACTGAAAATAAGCAGTATAAAGTGATTGACATGGTCTCCTCCTTTGTACAGAAAAAAAAACAGATGCTCAAGAGTTCAACCAGTCCTCTAGGCAGGAAAGATAACCCTTGCCGTAAGCCCCATACTACTAGCGTTCAATGCTTGTTAAAGAGGAAGTAAATGTCCTCTGCAAACTTTTACCTATAGGTAACCCTCTAAGGTGCATTTTTATAGCACTGATCGCTGTATAAATGTCACTGGTCCCAAAATAGTGTCAAAAGTGTCTGATATGTCCGCCGCAATCACGATAAAAATCGCAGTTTACCGCCATTACTAATGAAAAAAATAGAAATGCCATAAATCTATCCGCTATTTTGTAGACGCGATAACTTTTGTGCAAACAAATCGATATACGCTTTTTGCGATTTTTTTTATTTATTATTTTTACCAAAAATATGTAGAAGAATACGTATCGGCCTAAACTGAGGACGAAATTTCGTTTTTTTTATATTTTTGGGGGGGATATTTATTATAGAAAAAAGTAAAAAATATATATTTTTTTTCAAAATTGTCACCCTTTTTTGTTTATAGCGCAAAAAATAAAAACCACAAAGGGGATCAAATACCACCAAAAGAAAGTGCTATTTATAGGGAAGAAAAAACTTCAGTTTTTTGTTTGGTTGTAATGTCACACGACCGCGCAATTGTCAGCTAAAGCGATGCAGTGCCTTATTGCAAAAAGTGCTTTGGTAAGCAAGGGGGTAAATCCTTCCAGGGCTGAAGTGGTTAAACACCTTGTTGCATCTATGTCACAAAAAAATATGCAATTCCGAAGGCAAAAAGATGTCCAACCCGGTACTAGCAAAGTTTTACCTAAAATAGTGGTCGGTGAGTATATATTTAAACTGTTCACATCACTTCCAATGCTAGGACTTTTGCAGGTTCACCCATGTACAGACAGATGCCAATTTCTAAGGTCTGAATAGCAAAGGTTACATAAGCTGGCCATACATGGATCGAAATTCTGCCGTATCAAAAGGGACTGGCTGAATTTGTCCATATGTGGGCAGGCTGGTTATACACAAGTCTATTGATTCACTTGTATACAACCAGCCTGTCTGTTTTTTTCCAGAATGATCCGTGCCGCCACGTGTATTCTGATGGTGAGGAAGGCTCTCTTTTGTCAGAATAAAAAGACTGTGGGAAGAATTTCTTTGTCCACCTTGAATTTGCCTATAGGGGAATTTGATCCCCCTCCTCCACCCCCCCCCCCCCCTTCAACCTGCCGCTTGATCAGTGTATGGACCGCCTTATTCTTATGGCTAAATTGTGGACATGATAAAGCCCCCGATTAGACGGCCTGGAACTTGTAAGAGTTTCTGCTTGCTCTATCGCTGTGAAATGTATTACTGTTCTCAACACTGAAGTCTGCCAGTTATGAGAGAATATTTTTTCTGCCTTGTAGGACTGAATACCAATTCTGGACTTTTATTTACCGGTACCTAAATCTAAACTTTATCTAGGGGGATTGAAAAAAGGTACAAATACCTTATTACTCACAGCTAGTACTCTTCCCTGATGCTCCTAGGATGTAGATGGGCACTCAAGAGTCCTTACATACAATGCATGAGTGCAGGCCCTGGGTGAAGAAGAGCCTGCAATGGAGAGGGGGGGGTCAAAGAAATTGGGTTTGCTTCGAGGTCCGGTCATACAACTTAGAGGCAGAAACAAGGAATAAGGTAAGTATTTGTACAATACAAGCATTTAGTCCATGCAGTGGGGAAAAGGGACTATCTGGTTATATTTGACAGCAGCCCATAGTTGGCATTTAGTTTGCATGTCATTCGCACCACATCCCTGTGCACGTGCGATGCAAATTCAGCCAAACGATTTCAGCTGAAATCGCATTTGCACCAAAATGGTGCAGGACCCTTTTTTGGTCCGCACTGGAATCAGATCTCATGGGTGTTCTGTTACATGTGATCCGATTCCACAGTTTACACTGCGTTCTGCGAACTGATTTGAGGGAGTCATTGACTTTATATTCACACCCGCAGCGGTTCGTAGAGAGCAGTGTGAACTGCCTGCGATCCAGATGTGATGCGGGAACCCGCACAGGAATCGCTGTGGTTTCTGCATCGCACCAGTGTGAACCAAGCCTTATGCCGTGTACACACGACCGTTTTTCATGATGAAAAAAATGCCATTTTTTTTAATTGGTCGTGAAAAACGGTTGTGTGGGCTCCCGAGCATTCTTCTCAACAAGAAAAATGGGCATTAAAAATTTAGAACCTGCTCTATTTTTTCTCGTCGTCGTCTTTCTCGTTGTGAAAAACGGTCATGTGTAGGCTTTAACGAGGGGGAAAAAAACGCGCATGCTCAGAAGCAACTTATGAGACAGAAAATTGGCATAATCAGCCCAAAGGGTGGCACCATTCAAATGGAACTTCCCCTTTATAGTGCCGTCATATGTGTTGTACGTCACAGCGCTTTGCTCAAGCATTTTTTCTCACGATCGTGTGTATGCAAGGCAGGCTTGAGCGGAATCGCGTCAAGAAAAACTTTTTTTTTTTCCATGACAAGAATAATGGTCGTGTGCACGCGGCATCAAAATGGTTGTAAAGGTAAAAGATTTTGCATTATCTGCATTAAGGTAAAAAAAACTTTCAACAGCTGCTTCCCCCCGATTCAATTCAGTGCTGTGCCCATCTGCAGCAGCTCTTCTCCCATCTCTCTCTACTCACAGGAGACTCGGAAGCAGTGGAAACCATTGGCTCCTGCTGCTGTCCGGAAAATCCTGTGAGGAAGGAGTGGGGGGTGCGGCCGAGCCATGCTGTGCATCTACAGGTGCACATAGCCCAGCTTAGGATCAAGCCCCCGATGAGTGCTGCTTGCTATGGGGACACTCAAGAAAAGAGGAGGAACTGAAAGTGCCAGTGGGGGACCCCAAAAGAGGAGGCTCTGTACAAAACGATTGCAGGGAGCAGGTAAGAATATTATGTTTGTTAAGCACTTGCTTGTTTTACTGCAGCAAAATGGCATGGCTGGGCGAAGCAATGTTGCTTTATGTGGCTTCACCTTTTTGCTACTAGGGGCGTGCGCGCCGGTGGCTCTCCGTCAGAGCCGTTGCAAGTGCCCGGCGGGCGCAATGGCTCGTGACAGAGCAAGAACCGTGATCTGTGTGTAAACACACAGACCCCGTTTCTTTCAGGGGAGAGGAGACTGATCGTGTGTTCATACAATGTATGAACACTGATCTCTCTCTTCCCCTAGTTAGTTCTGTCCCCCCTACAGTTAGAACACAGTTAACCCCTAGATCGCCCCCTAGTGTTAACCCCTTCCCTGCCAGTGAATTTCGGCCCTGTATTAAGGCTACCCCCCCCAGATGGCTCCGTGGTCTGGAAGAAAAGCATTGTTCTGTGTATGACTGTTTGTTTATGTACTTTAAGTACCCTCTGGGGCTTCTCTGTGTAATTACACGTATCAGTCCACCTATTCAAGCTATCGGACCAATCCCTGCTGACACTGTTTCAAGTCCTCATTTGCATGGCCAAGAGGACCTAAGTGAGGACTAGAGTGTACTTTACAATTGACCAATAGTAAAGTGGTTGTTGGCGCAGGGTGTTCAAACTGCTATGTATAAAAGTGTGCTGTTTGAACTTACATACAGCCTGCCTGGTGTTTCTTCTGAGCTATCACAACTGGATTTGAATGGCACATAGCTGTAGTTCGAAACCCGGAGCATCGGATGACCAAACCATTAGACGTTGCAATTTGATTCAATATCCGCAGAGGAGTATCGGGAGAGTGGAATCAAACGAGCAGGGGCTTGTTACATTTATTATAGCAAAAAGTACAAAATATTGTGTTTTTGTTATTTTTTTAAATTGTCGCTCATTTTTTTGTTTATAGCGCAAAAAATAAAAACCTCAGAGATGATAAAATACCACCAAAAGAAAGCTATATTTGTGGGGAAAAAAAGGACGCCAATTTTGTTTGGGTACAACGTCACAGGACCACACAATTTTCAGCTAAAGCGGCACAGTGCTGTATCGCAAAAAAATATTATCATGTCATTGGGCAGCCAAATCTTCAGGGGCTGCAGTGGTTGGGAAAAAAAAAAATGCTTTATAATCACTTTTAATATTCTACTATAATGATATTCTGTGTAGCAGAACATAAATAATGTAATGTTACCATTTTTAAGATCAAGCTGCAAGTTCGCCACCTGGTACCCTATGCCTGCTAAGTGCTGCAGGGTAGCACCGGTGATCCACATCCCACACATTGGAAAACATTGCTTAGGAGATTGTATGTGTTTGGGAAAGGGAGTGAATTTCACCAATACGCCTTGCTGTAAGTTATATTACTGTATAATTGTGAGTCTGGTGGGTTTTTTTTTCACTATGTGATGAGATGCCTGATAAGGGAATTCAGATGATGCGCATTTTAAAGTGTCTGACTGCTTTTTACCCAGTAACCATATTCTAAATGGATGGAAAGTACTTTCCTCACGTCTGAAAAGATGCCAAAGGCATTTACTGGAATCGTGGTTAAACAAAAACATTCTCTGCATCTTAAAATTCTATTGTTGCTTAGTATTGTTTTTTTTTCCTATACACACTTTGTTCAGCTATGAGATTAGAATGCCCTTGTGACACTGATAAATGCTATAAATTTATAGCTCCAATGTTTTTAGAAAAAGTTTGTGTGTGTATAATATATAAATTACAGTTGTGCTCAAAAGTTTGCATATCCTGGCAGAAATTGTGACATTTTGGCATTAATATTGAAAATATGACTGATCATGACAAAAACCGGTCTTTTATTTAAGGATACCAATCACATGAAGCCATTTATTATCGCATAGTTTTTTGGATCCTTTTTAAATCATAATAACAGAAATCACCCGAATGGCCCGGATAAAAAAAATTGACATACCCTGGAATGTTTGGCCTTTGTACAGACACAGAAGGTGACACACACAGGTTAAAATGGCAATTAAAAGTTCATTTCCCACATTTGTGGCTTTTTGAATGACAATTTGTGTCTTTGTATAATTGGTCAATGAGCTCTTACATTGATGCACTAGGCAGGCTAGACACCGAGCCACCAGGAGCTAGAATAGAACAGTCAAAAGACCTGCGTAACAAGGTAATGAAACGTTACAAAGATGGAAAAAGAAAAAAATACCAAAAGCCTTGAATATGCCAGTCAGTACTGTTTAATCGCTTATTAAAGCGGAGCTCCACCCTAAAGTAATACTGTACTGCACTAGCTTCATTTTTAAATATGATTAAAAAAGTTCTGTGAAATATTGTAGTTTTTGCCCCGTTTCTCGGCTCTGTCGTTTTTGCCCCATTTCTTGACTGCATTTTGATTTGAGTAGTAAAACTGCCATTGATTACATATTTTACTGAGCTAGTAAAATATCTATCTGCAGCTCAGACCAAAACACATAAATGATTCATGAAAAGCTTTTACTAATTAATGTGGTTCTTTCTGAATGTTCCCTAACCCCGTACTGGTTCATTAGTTAATTTTTCAGTAGGCGTTGTGTTTGCTCAGGTTGGGGTTTAATGTAGAGCACATTAATGACCTATTCGCCTGCTTCTTCAGTCAGGAATTCACAGCAGTTTTGTGACGTTTATTAAAATCTTTGCTTTTAGTTTTTTTTTTACTTCTCAATAATTCAAGTCTGTCATGAATTTTGCATTGCAGCTTTTGTATTGAGACTAGGTTGGAAAAGACTACAAATGGGTTTTCTCTCCTATTGTTTTGCAGGAAAATGTTATAATGTTTTATATTACAATGATTTTGCAAACATTAACAGATTCTTACTACTTTTCTATTTCTGAGAAACTATAGCCATTGTATAATATGCTATGTTTTTAAAATCAGTTCCAGCTGTAGGAAAATGAGTGGATCAATCCAGAAGTGAATTTAAAAGTTGGAGTACTATTCAATCGGGGTCTACACCTCTGGTAGAGTACTACTCCTCAGGAAATCAAAAAAAAAAAAGGGAAGTGCACTAGATTAATTTAAAGCGGAGATTCACCCTAAAAACATTTTTCTAACATTAGATTGTGCTCACTTCCAACATTGACAGTATGCTGATTTTTTTTTTTCTGTACATCCCGTCGTATAGCTATTCCCCCCCCCCCCCCCGGCTTCTGGGTAGAGGCTCCCGCAGGAGTGGGCGTTCCTATGCAGAGGCTAAGTGATTGACGTGATGACAAAAACTTCCCCCCGGCGCATAAGGCGCGGCACGATTTTCCGAAAGAAGCAGAACTGCGAGTCGGCTCTATACGGCGCCTGCGTACCGACGTTCGGCTTCTTTCGGAAACTGGTGACGCACCTTATGCGCCGGGGGGAAGTTTTTGTCATCGCGTCAATCACTTAGCCTCTGCATAGGAACGCCCACTCCTGCGGGAGCCACCTTCCCGGAAGCCAAGGGGGAAAATAGCTATACAACGGTATGTACAGCATACTGTCAATGTTGGAAGTGAGCACAATGTAATATTAGAAAAATGTTTTTTGGGTGAACCTCCGCTGTAAGTAATGTGCTGGCTGGTCCGATGCTCCATTTTTAATGGCGGACCAACGGCCGATTAATCGTTGAAGAATTGCGATCTCAATTCACCCCCCTCTTCCGCGAGCTCCAGGCTGGATTAGCTAGATTTTTTATTTTTATTTTTTATTTTTTATCTCCCCGTCGGAAACCACGGAACCAGTGTGGAACGCAAATGGCGCCGATACCCAAACTGGCGTCAGCAGAGAGCGTGATGCGCCGGTGTTCTGTCAGATTTTCCAACATCCGCTCCTGCGTATGCGTGACCGTGTCCACAAGAGTGTCAATGTTATTCACGTCGTCTTCCTATCCCCTCCCGTCATGTACGAAATTCAAAGCAATACATACAAAGCACTTTAACACGCTTGTCCCCTGTCTATAATAAATACTTTAACACCACTCGCCACTGCACTGCGCATGCACACCTGTCGCCTATGAAATTCAAAAGCACTGCACTCTACACTAAAATAAATTAAATACAGCAACGAATTTATACAATAAAATCCCACTAGATGGCGCTACACCATGTAACCGTGCCACACAATGTATTGTGTTGGAAAAAAACATATACAACAAACCTTCTGTGCAGCTGTAGACCACTAAGGAACATGGAAAATAAACAAAAAACACTATGGGGAGATGGCAGGAATTGCTTCCAAACAGTGGGTACCATCTTCCCACACTATAGTGTGCCCACTGTTTGGAAGCAATTCCTGCCATCTCCCCATAGTGATCTTTTTGGTTTCAACTTTACCATCTCTATACCATTCCTGTGTATGCACTGTGGACTGCCTTCAGATTTTAATCATTTTATAAACTTTGCTATTATTGCTCCTACTTTTCAGTTCATGTTCAGTTTTTCGTGTTTCAACATTTACAGACTATAAAGTGATATTTACTAAACCACTGTGCGCTGTATCTTTTGTTTTTTAAATTAAATACAGCGCCTGTCGCCAACCACTTTTTTTTTTTTTTTTTTAATTTGTTAATGTATTTAATTTATTTTAGTGTGGCGTGCAGTGCTTTTGATCAGTGCTTTTGAATTTCATAGGTGACAGGTGTGCAGGCGCAGTTCAGAGGCGAGTGGTGTTAAAGTATTTAATATAGTCAGGGGATTAGCATGTTAAAGTGCTTTTGTATGCATTGTTTTGAATTTCATAAGTGACAGGAGCAGTGCAGCCGCGAGTTGTAGATCTGTGGGTGGTGCATGGTGACATAGGGAAGACCGAGAGAATCGTGATCTTCATTCTAAGCAAAAGAATCGTGATTCTCATTTTTCCCAGAATCGTGCAGCTCTACTAACAGGACCGGCCAGTAATGTCAAAACTTGGTGGACATCCAGAAAAAAAACAGACCATGCATGATATACTGCCAGCTGTACAATAACAAAGTATAAAGTGCAAAATGTAATAACACCACCACGCCCAAAAGTGATCGTATGGAATCTGTCAACTATCGCTCTATAAAATCTATCACTAAAAGTAATACACCTAGAGCGAACACACCATATAAAAATAGAATATGCATAACATAAAAATGCATTAAAAAGTAATAAATTATACATAAAAAAATCAGTGAGGTCAGATATACAGACAAGGTATTGAGCATAAAGTTACAGAAGGTCCCTTTCTCATTAGGGCGTTTTTTTTTATTTATTAAGAATGATGCATTTGTGCTTACCTAACCTAATTCTCAAGGTTCTTGGGGTGTGTTCTTCATACATTCCACAGATACAAAACAAAGTACCACTCGGATGAGATGGAGCAAGAAATAGAAATATTTCAATATAATTTTTTTTTTTTTACTTTTTATAGAGGTTGTACAGTGCATCCAGGAAACTATTCACAGTGCTTCACTTTTTTCACATTGCCATGTTACAGCCTTTTTTCAAAATGAATTAAATTCATTATTTTCCTCAAAATTGTACAAATAATGACAATGTGATAGAATTTTGTTTTTAGATCTTTTCAAATAAAAAAAACAAACAAAAACATACAATTACTTTAACCACTTAAGCCCTGGACCATTTTGCTGGCCAAAGACCAGGCCACTTTTTGCTAATTGGCACTGCGTCGCTTTAACTGACAATTGCGCGGTCGTGTGACGTGGCTCCCAAACAAAATTGACATTGTGTTTTTCCCCCCCCCCCCCCCATAAATAGAGCTTTCTTTTGGTGGTATTTGATCACCTCTGCAGTTAATTTTTTTGCGCTCTAAACAAAAATAGAGCGACAATTTTGAAAAAAAATAAAATGCTATTTTTTTTGCTATAATAAATATCCCCAACAAATATATAAAAAAAAAATAGTTTTCCTCAGTTTAGGGCGGATATGTATTCTACATATTTATGGTAAATCACAATAAGCGTTTGGTTTGCGCAAAAGTTGTAGCGTCTACAAAATAGGGGATAGTTTTATGGCTTTTTTTTTTTTTTACTAGTAATGGCGGCGATCAGCGTTTTATTTATTTTTATTTTTTATCGTGACTGCAACATTATGGCGGACACATTGGACACTGTTGACACCATTTTGGGACCATTGTCATATTTACAGCGATAAGTGCTAAAAAAATGCACAGATTACTGTAAAAATGACACTGGCAGTGAAGGGGTTAACCTGTAGGGGGCACTGAAGGGGTTAAGTGTGACCTCGGGAGTGCTTGTAACTGATAGGGGGGCGAGGCTTGCCGTGGCACGTCACTGATCGTTGTTTCCGATGACAGGGAACGCGATCAGGGACAGTGTCACCTAGGCAGAACGGGAAGATGATGTGTTTACACTAACATCTCCCTGTTCTTCAGCTCTGTGACCCGATCGCGGGACACTGGCAGCGATCAGGTCCTACGGGTGCGGTCATGGAGCTCACGGCAGGGTCGCAAATTAAAGGGGATGTACCTGTACGCCATTTTTGCCCAGCCGTGCCATTCTGTCGACGTACATCCTTGTGCACCAGTCGGGAACCGGATAAAGCACATTTGGCACCACTTACAGCCTCAAGTCTTTTTTAATAAGATCCTACAACAGTGGTTCTCAACCTTCTAGGGCCGTGACCCCTTGATAAAATTTCCCAAGTTGTGGGGACCCCTAACAGTAAAATGATTTTCGTAGCATGGGTTGTCAGCACCCAAGGCAACACAAATAATTTATGCCCCTAACCCGCAGACATTTAGCGCTCCCTGAGTCCTTTTAATGGCAACTATAATCGCAGCTAGTGTCACTCGCTGTCTCCAGCTCTGTGGTGTCTTGTAGCAGTCACACCTATGCCGAAATCAGGAGATAGGGTCTCCTCCAGCCCCTCCCACTTCACATTCCTCACCAGTCAGCTGACCTCTAGTCTTCCCCCCCCCCCCCCCCCAGCCATGCCGTAAACTGAATGGGCACCTGCAAACATGCTGAGTGGGTGGGAGCGTGCACCAGGAACAGCCCAGATGGGTGGCCACATGCTCCAAGGATAGCCCTGCTGGGTGGCTGCAAAAATGCAGTGGGAGAGCGATGCTGGCTTCAGGAACAGCCCAAGATTCGGTGACCCCTGGTAAATCATCATTTGACCCCCGAGGGGGTCCCGACCCCCAGGTTAATTATTTTTTGGGCTTTCTCCCATTCCTCTTTACCGGACCTCTCAAGTTCCTCCAGGTTGGATGGGGAGCATCGGTACAAATCCATTTTCAGATTTCTCCAGAGTTGTTCAAACGGGTTCAAGTCTGGAATCTGGCTGGGCCACTGAAGGACATTCACAGAGTCAGAGCCACTCCTTTGTTTGTCTGCTTAGGGGTGTTGTCCTGTTGGACAATGAACCCTCTCCTTTAGTCTGAGGTCCAGAGCATGCACGATTGCCTTCATGGGAAGCAGCTTCGCAGGGCAAAAGGATTCAGAAGCGCTGGCGGGGGACCCGAGAAGAGGAGGATTGGGGCTCGTGTGTGTGTGTGTGTGTGTGTGTGTTGTTTTTTTTGTTTTGTTTTTTAAATCACTTTAAGGTTTATATTCAAATGTTTTTTTTTTTCCTTGCAGATCAAAATACTTCAGAAACAGTTCAAGAGGAGAGCATTTTACTATCGAGGTTAGTATCTGCACAAAAAAGACTGATAGAGATAGAGATAGAGATAGAGAGAGATATATATATATCTCTCTATCACATGCAGTATATGTATTATGCATAGCTAGGAACTTTCTGGAAATGGCCCAGCAGTACTGGAAGTTAACTCCGGTTGCTGGGTCATTACCAGGTTACTTACGTTTTCAGAATTCCTGTTCTGGAGATCTAAAAGCACAGCAGGTGTGACATAAGTTACACATGCTGCACCCTGGGTTTACCGGCTGTCCCTGGAATATTAGGAGGCAAAGTTGAAAAGTTTTAAAATAATCTGCTGTGTCTAGAGCAGCCGTTCTTAACTAGGGTTCCCGCCACATGTTGCTAGAGGTTCCATGAACTGTGACTGGTTGATCTCCCATCTGATGGTATTTAAAGCATCCCTCTGGGGTAAAAAGGTGGCTTGCCTATAGTATTTAATATCCAGGGCACTTCATTTTTCCACACTCCCTGCTCTATATGACAAAATTATTAAAAAAAAATAAGTGACTACAGCATCGGCCCCCTGCCGGCTCTAGACTGAGAACCAAGTGACCAGTTCAAAGATTTCTGATTGCTCGGTTCTCAGTTCCATGATCAGAGAGCTGATGACTGTCAGTCACCGGCTCTCTGCTCTGTCCTCCTGCCCCCACTATGACGATGGGCTGTGGAGAGGAAGGGAGCAGCTGGCTCAGGCTCTCAAGAGGCTGAGCCAGGTGCCGGTCCAGGGTTGTGGGCAGATCCTGACTTTATTGTCGTGAGCTTGCCCCAACCTGAACTGGCTCCCTGACATCAGCCGATAGCGGTCTTCTGTCCGCCATCTGCTGAAAACGGGTCACAGGAGTGCAGAACGGACTGCATACCTGTGATCCACAGGAGAAGCACAACCAAATGAGCTTTGGCTGTACTTCTCCTTTTTTTAACATCTTGAAATTGGCAGTAACAGAAAAGAAGCACACACTGAAAATTGTTTGTCTCCTTACATGATTGGTCAGTGTAGATATGATCCATTACATGGATGGTGAGTGAAAAGTTGCCCCTTTGCATTGGTAGGAACAAAAATAGTTTTTGGACAGCCGCACTCTGAACAAGTTGTAGCCTTTATTAAAAAAAAAAGGACAGCACTACAAGTCACAGCAACATAAAATAAAACCCGACCACTGACGCGTTTCGCACTGAAACTAGTGCTTAGTCATAGCTGTGACTAAGCACTAGTTTCAGTGCGAAACGCGTCAGCGTCAGTTTTTTTTAATAAAGGCTACAACTTGTTCAGAGTGCGGCTGTCCAGAAACAATTTTTGTTCCTGCTTTGCCAAGTGCATTGCCTGCACCTGAGTTGTCTGCAACGGAGGATATTCATCCGGGTTCCCACCTGGAGCGGCTACTCCCTTTTCTCTTTGCATTGGTGGTCAGCGTAGGTGGGAGACTAGGTACCCTTCACAACCTCCTGAAACCTTAGTTGGGAAAGGCTGCTCTTGGGCTTTGTTTGGTTTTTGGATGTATGTTCTATGTATTTGACCATTGTTTTTCCTCCTTTCACATTTTTTTCCCGTTGGTAAAATGCATTTAATAAGGCTAGAAAAATACTGTCCCTGTTTCATCTTCCATGTAAGTATTGTTTGTAGATAACGGGGAACCTGACACAGACGAGTTATGAAGCATCCTATGATTCATAAAAAACAAGCGAACTAGAGGCCTTAGGATATTCACTGAGAGTGGATAATAGCCTGATATAATATAATTTGAATATACTATATGCATGTTTGTCAATTATAATTAAACATTTATATTTTTCTTTTCTACTTTTTAAACAGTTTGAAAATCTTGTAGAAAGCGATGAGGTAAGTAGACCCCTAAAGGATGTAGAGTAATGATCAGACTGTATCGTTTTGAAATCTCCCTCTATGTATAATAGCAGCTTTTATGCATTTTGTATTACTATTCTGTTATTCTTGTCAATTAAACCATTTGAAAAATATTGGTAAAGTAGAACTCCTGCTTTTGTTAGACTTTACATAGTTTGTCTGGGCCAGCTTGGCCCAAACAAACTATGTCCCTCAAGTGTGAGGCCGCTGGATGTGTGGTATAAACTGTATGCAGCTGATGCAACATATAGCATACCGCACGGTGTTCCGGGTTGGAGCCGAAAATTCCTGTCTCATACAGTGCCTTGAAAAAGTATTCCTACCCCTTGACATTTTCCACATTTTGTCATGTTGCAACCAAAATTGTAAATGTATTTTATTGGGATTTTATGTGATGGACAAACACAAAGTGGCACATAATTGTGAAGTGGAAGGAAAATTATTTATATACATATATATATATATATATATATATATATATATATATATATATATATATATATATATATATATATATATATTTACAAATTAAGATCTTAAAAGTGTGGTGTGTATTTGTATTTACTCTGATACCCCTAACTAAAATATAGTGGAACCAATTGCCTTCAGAATTCACCTAATTAGTAAGTGGAGTCCACCTGTGTTTAATTGAATCTCTGTATAAATACAACTCTTCTGTGAAGCCCTCAGAGGTTTGTCAGAGAACAAACAGCATCATTAAGGCCAAGGAACACACCAGACAGGTCAGGGATAAAGTTGTGGAGAAGTTTAAAGCAGGGTTAGGTTATAAAAAATAAAAAAAAATATCCAAAGCGTTGACATCTCACGGAGCACTGTTCAATCCATCATCCAAAAATGGAATGAGTATGGCACAACAGAAACCTACCAAGACATGGCCGTCCACCTAAACTGACAGGCTGGGCAAGGAAAGCATTAATCGGAGAAGCAGCCAAGAGGCCCATGGTAACTCTGGAGGAGCTGCAGAGATCCACAGCTCAGGTGGAAGAATCTGTCCACAGGACAACTATTAGTCCTGCACTCCACAAATCTGGCCTTTATGGAAGAGTGGCAAGAAAGCAATAAGAAGTCCAGTTTGCGAGAAGCCATGTGGTGGACACGGCAAACATGTGGAAGAAGGTGCTCTGATCAGAGGAGACCAAAATTAAACTTTTTGGCCTAAAAGCCAAATTATATGTGTGGCGGAAAGCTAACACTGCACTTCACCCTGAACAAACCATCCTCACTGTGAAACATGGTGGGGGGCAGCATCATGTTGTGGGGATGCTTTTCTTCAGCAGGGACAGGGAAGCTGGTCAGAGTTGATGGGAAGATGGAGGGAGCCAAGTACAGGGCACTCTTAGAAGAAAGCCTGTTAGAGTCGGCAAAAGAGACTGGGGCGGAGGTTCACCTTCAAGCAGGGCAATAAGATCAAAGCATATTCATGTGTTAGAATGGCCCAGTCAAAGTCCAGACCTAAATCCAATTGAGAATCTGTGGCAAGACTTGAAAATTGCAGTTCACAGACACTCTCCATCCAATCTGACAGAGCTTGAGCTGTTTTGCATAGAAGAAGGGGCAAAAATGTCACTCTCTAGATGTGCAAAGTTGGTAGAGACATCCCCAAAAAGACTTGCAGCTGTAATTCAAGGTAAGGTGGTTCTACAAAGTATTGACTCCGGGGGGGCTGAATACAAATGCACCCCACACTTTTCAGATATTGATTAGTGTAAATTTTGAAAACCATTTGTCATTCTCCTTCCACTTCACAATTTTATGTACCACTTTGTGTCGGTCTATCACATAAAATCTCAATAAAATACGTTTAAGTTTTTGGTTGTAACATGACAAAAATGTGGAAAATTTCAAGGGGTATACTTTTCCAAGGCACTGTACACAGAACACAATATAGCCTATATCTGATCAATGCTCAGCCAATCAGAAAAAGTGAAGTATTCCAGCAATGAATTAAAAGCTTCCTCTGATTGGATGAGTCCGAGGCGGCCTGATGTCACTACCTCTGTATTGTGTTCCAGGTGCGAGACGGGAAGGTCTCTGCTTGAACCTGGCCTTGTAGCCTCAGCTACATACAGTTTATACCGCACATCCAGCGGCCTCGTATGTTGGTGAGAGACAGTTTTTCTTTATCGTACATCACGGGACACAGAGCGGCATTCATTACTATATGGGTTATATGGAGTACCTTCAGGTGTAGACACTGGCAATCTCAAACAGGAAATGCCCCTCCCTATATAACCCCCTCCCATAGGAGGAGTACCTCAGTTTTTACGCCAGTGTCTTAGGTGTTAGTCATGGTTTAGCTTGCCTCCGCATCCTTGGGATTAGGTGAGCTACCGGTTCTGTCCAAAAAAGCCTCAGCGCTAAAGTGGTCAGTAACCGGACCCCAAACCCTTGGGGTATAGCCCATAATGCTTTTCTTTTTAGAGAGCTGGACCCTGGGCCCAGAACTTAGAAACCTTTGGGTACCTAAAGTTTTCTGTTGCCAGGGTGCTATATGGGCCCAGGACAGTGGATCCTTCATAGGAACCCAGGGCCTGAAGGTCTAGACATCCCCACGGAGATGGGGGAAGATTGGGCCTCTTGCTTGGCAAAGTCCTGCGGCATGGAGCAGGTAAGTGAGGGGAAAACTTGCGGAACTTGGTTCTTAGCAGGTTTTTTTCTGGGGGGTCACAGGGGACATGCCTAAAGTTATGCACTGCATCCGGCAAACTAGTCACATATCATAAAGATAGGATGGCTCTCTATGTATTATTCCCCATAAGATGTGACCTCCCTTGTAGTGTTGGAAAAGCATTGAGTGGGGCCTGTGTTATATAAAAATATATGTGTGTGTCAGAGAGCTTTGCTTACCTGCAGGCCTCCAGGCGATGCTCCATTCAGTCTTCCTCCTCAGAGCCTGCAAGCAGGCAAAACGCTGACCTCCTCATGGTTCCAGGCTGCAGGCTGCAGTTTGCTGGAACAGAGAGGTCCCTTCCTCCCAAAATCCCCCCCCCCCCCTCCCCCTGTCGGGAGGGGCATTTCCTGTTTGAGGTTGCTGGGGGGGAAGGGCGGGTCAGTGGCTTAAAGGAAGGGGCGGCCCTTCTTTGTTTGTTCCATCAATACTTTGGAACTGAGGAGAAAGACCAGAGCGGCAGCACGGGGCGCCGAGGACACACAGTGGCCAGAAAGGATATTGCAGTCTTCAGAGGACTGTTTTGTCAAGCCTAGAAATAGGCTGTTTCTTTTCCATCTCATAGTTTTTCTTTGCAATACTACTCAGGGGGACAGAATGTTTTTTCTTTCCTGGATTTGAAACAAAAACGAAAAAAAAAAAAAAAAAAAAGTCATCTAGGGGAGAGGAAGCATTTTTTTTTATCCCCCAAACAGGTGTTTGGACAATTAACTTTTATAGTTCCAAATACCAATAGGTAGCAGGTGTACCTCGGTATTGTACCATGGTATGCCGCTGTTTTCCCTACAGGGAGCCTTGGGGCCATCGGGATCTGGGGCTGGAGCTGACGCGGGTCAGTCCAACCCTAAGATGGTCACGGAGGAGGTATTACTCACCTCTTTAAAAGAGATGCAGAAAAGCATGGGAAAAATGATATCCGCAGCTATGCGGGGCAGTAAGCGGAATAGATCTCCGTCGCCCGAGCGCGGACCCTCAGAAGAGGAGGTCCTTTCCTCAGGGGAATTGGACGACCTCTTGGACACGGACCAAGTAGGTTCAGGGATCGAAGACCCGGATACAGAGGAGTCTGGGGCAGTCTCCCTGAGGGAGAGCTGGTGGATTCAAGGATTGTCGGACTTGGTCCATAGGACATTCAACTTGCCAGTACCAGATCTCCAGGTATCGACGGTTTCAGCTTTGGGCTCACTGAGGGCGCCTCAAAGCAATGCTGTGTTTCCGATCCATCCTCTATTAGAGGGAATTTTGTTCCAAGATTGGAACAAGCCAGATAAGATCTTCTTACCACCTAAAAGGTTCTCTGTCCTATATCCTATGGAAGAAAAATTTTCCAAAAGATGGGCTACTCCTGCAGTGGACGCAGCCATCTCATGTGTTAACAGATCGTTAACATGCCCTGTAGAAAACATACAGGTGTTCAAGGATCCAGTTGATAAGCGCTTGGAAGCACTACTTAAGAACTCCTTCACTACTGCAGGGGCAGTAGTACAGCCAGCTGTGGCTGCGATTGGGGTCGCTCAAGCATTATCGGATCAATTTAAGCAGATGCTTAAACTTATTCCGGCCCAGCAGGCAGAAAAATTTTCGGATGTCCCTAAGGCCATATGTTTTACGGTAGACGCAATCAAGGATTCTATCCAGCAAGCGTCACGTTTATCGTTATCCCTTATCCATATGAGAAGACTCTTATGGTTAAAAAGCTGGGAGGCTGAGCCCCCATGCAAGAAGCTCCTGGTAGGGTTCCCCTTCCATGGAGGACGACTCTTCGGAGAAGACCTAGATAAATACATTCAGACCATTTCAAACGGCAAGAGTACTCTCTTGCCAACTAAGAAGAAGGTTCAGGGACCTGCGTTTAAACGACAGTATTCCCCTGGGCAGGGGCCCTCTAATGCCAAGCAGTATCGACGGCCTCCTGCAAAAGCAAACTTCGGCTTCAACAGCAGATCACAAGGACAGGCTGTTAGAGGCAAAAGGCAGTGGTTTCGCAAACCAGCAAAACCAGCCCCCAAGCCAACCTTATGAAGGGGCGCCCCCACCCACGAAGGTGGGGGGAAGGCTGCGACTCTTTTCAGAGATTTGGGAAGCCAGCATTCCCGACGAGTGGGTACGGTCTTCCGTGGCCACAGGCTACAAATTAGATTTCCTAAGGTTTCCTCCTCCTCATTTCCAGAAGTCGAGGATTCCAAACGATCCGGAAAAGGGAGCCGCATTAAGATCGGCATTAGATCATCTACTTTCCCAGGAAGTAATAGTAGAGGTACCAGTCCTGGAACAGGGGCTGGGTTTCTACTCCAACCTATTCATCATCCCAAAATCCAATGGAGATGTCAGGCCAATTTTGGACCTAAAGATGGTAAATGCATATCTAAAGATCCGCTCATTTCGGATGGAATCCGTGCGGTCAGCAGCTGCCACACTCCAGAAGGACGACTTCATGGCGTCCATAGACATAAAGGATGCCTACCTTCATGTTCCAATTTATCAGCCACATCAAAGATATCTACGCTTCATGGTGGCTTCGCGTCACTTCCAATTCGTGGCGCTTCCCTTCGGGTTGGCTACGGCCCCCCGGGTGTTCACTAAGGATCCAAGGGGTCACGATCCTAGCATACCTGGACGACCTCCTAGTCATAGATCACTCGTCTCCCGGCTTGGAGCGAGCAGTGGCCCTCACGGTCCAATACCTCGAGAGGTTCGGCTGGGTCCTAAATCGAGAAAAGTCAGCTTTCCAGCCCACAAAGCAGTTGGAATATCTCGGCATGAGATTAGACACAGAACAACGAGTGTTCCTACCTCTGAGGAAGGTAAAAGCCATCAAGGAATTAATCCTACTGGTTCTAAGCAAGAAAGAACCGACTATTCGCCTATGTATGAGGTTACTAGGCAAGATGGTGGCCACATTCGAGGCGGTACCATACGCCCAGAGCCACACTCGCATCCTACAGGCAGCCATCCTGTCAGCATGGAGCAGAAGGCCACAGGCCTTGGATATCCCGTTGCCGCTCTCATCAAGAGTCCGACAAAGTCTGTGTTGGTGGTTAGACCCTCAGAATCTACTGAAGGGGAGGTCTTTCAGCCCAGTGGCTTGGAAGATAGTGACCACAGACGCCAGCCTGACGGGCTGGGGAGCAATTTTGGATGGTTGCACTCGCCAAGGTACTTGGGCAAAGCCAGAGAAGCAGTTGCCCATCAACATCTTGGAGCTCAGAGCTGCTCGACTAGCCCTCAGGGCTTGGACGTCAAAATTGCAGGGGTTCCCGGTGAGAATTCAATCAGACAATGCCACGGCCGTGGCATACATAAATCACCAAGGGGGGAACCAGGAGTCAAGCCGCTCAGAGAGAGGTGAGCTTGATTCTTCTATGGGCAGAGGCTCATGTGCCCTGCATATCGGCAATATTCATTCCAGGAGTGGACAACTTTCAGGCGGACTTCTTAAGCCGCCAGACTCTATGGCCGGGGGAATGGTCTCTGCATCCACTAGTCTTTCAAGCACTCTGCCAAAGATGGGGAGTGCCGGACGTGGATATCATGGCATCGAGACTCAACAAGAAACTAGACAGGTTCATGTCCCGCTCAAGGGATCCGATGGCCTGCGGAACCGATGCGTTGGTTTGCCCTTGGCATCAGTTCAAACTTCTTTATGCGTTTCCCCCGCTCCAGTTACTACCCCGCCTGCTGCGCAGGATCCGGGTGGAGCACATACCAGTCATCCTGGTAGCTCCAGCATGGCCCAGAAGGGCATGGTACTCACTAATCTTAAGGATGGTAGTGGGAGACCCTTGGACTCTTCCTCTACGGCCAGACCTGCTATCGCAAGGTCCGATCCTCCACCCTGCCTTACGGCATCTAAATTTGACGGCCTGGAAGCTGAATCCCTGATTCTCAGGGGTAGAGGTCTGTCTCAGAAAGTAATCTCTACCCTAATCAGAGCCAGGAAACCGGTCTCTAGGGTGATTTATTACAGGGTCTGGAAGGCCTATGTAGGCTGGTGTGAGTCCAAGAGATGGCTTTCTCGCAAATTTACCATCGATAGAGTATTAAGTTTTCTCCAGCTAGGAGTGGATAAAGGATTGGCATTAAGCACAATCAAAGGACAGATTTCTGCTCTGTCAGTGTGGTTTCAGCGGCCGCTGGCCACCCACTCGCTGGTTAAGACCTTCCTTCAAGGGGTCTTACGTATTAGACCTCCAGTTAAATCCCCGCTTTGTCCGTGGGATTTAAATCTTGTTCTGTCAAGTTTACAGAAACAACCGTTTGAGCCGTTGGCTGATATTCCTTTGGTTCTACTGACAAGGAAGTTAGTATTTTTGGTTGCCATAGTTTCCGCAAGAAGAGTTTCGGAGCTGGCAGCCTTATCCTGTAAGGAACCATATCTTGTTTTTCATAAGGACAGGGTCGTTCTCCGCCCTCATCCTTCCTTCCTTCCGAAGGTCATATCCAGTTTTCATTTGAACCAGGATTTGGTATTACCATCCTTCTTCCCTAAACCTACTTCCAGAAAGGAAGGGTTGCTGCATACCTTGGATATTGTCAGGGCCATGAAGGCCTATCTTAAAGCTACAAAGAAGATCCGGAAGACAGATGTGCTGTTCATTCTACGGATGGGCCCAAGAAGGGGCAGGCAGCTGCAAAGTCCACCATTTCTAGGTGGATTAAGCAATTAATCACTCAGGCCTACGGCTTGAAAGGGTTGCCTCCTCCAGTATCATTAAAGGCTCATTCTACTAGAGCCATGGGCGCCTCCTGGGCAGCACACCACCAGATCTCTATGGCTCAAGTTTGCAAGGCGGCAACCTGGTCTTCTGTCCACACGTTTACAAAATTCTACAAGTTGGACGTAAGAAGGAATACTGATACTGCCTTCGGGCAGGCAGTGCTGCAGGCTGCAGTTTGAGACCCTCGGATTCCGGGGGCTCCTCTTGTTCGAGTTAAATTTAAAAATTTTATTTTTCTCAACTAAGTTGGATTTATTATGATTTGAGTATATCTCTAAATTAAATCCTTTTGTCTTGGAGATGTTCTCCCTCCCCTCATTGTAAGCATTGCTTTGGGACATCCCATATAGTAATGAATGCCGCTCTGTGTCCCGTGATGTACGATAAAGAAAAAGATTTTTAATACAGCTTACCTGTAAAATCTTTTTCTTGGAGTACATCACGGGACACAGAGCTCCCACCCCTCTTTTTTGAGGACCATTTTGGGAGGCATACTGCTTGCTACAAAACTGAGGTACTCCTCCTATGGGAGGGGGTTATATAGGGAGGGGCATTTCCTGTTTGAGATTGCCAGTGTCTACACCTGAAGGTACTCCATATAACCCATATAGTAATGAATGCCGCTCTGTGTCCCGTGATGTACTCCAAGAAAAAGATTTTACAGGTAAGCTGTATTAAAAATCTCTTTGTTTGGGCCAAGTTGGCTCAAACAAATGATGAGTTTACCAAAAGCTGGAGTTCAGCTTTAAATGATGCATCCTTATCTTAGTAGAATTATGGATCATAAAGTGGATGAATGATTAATGCACTTCCCATGAATAAATAAATAAGCCAAATCAAATAATTGTTTTAAGTGGAAAAAGTACATTTGTTTCTCACGAATGCAACTCTTGTGACCTAATGTTAGCTGCAGTTGGGCTTTAGTTTGTCACAGTATGTGATTCTGCTAGTCCATCTAGCACTCGTCTGTCCCCGGACTGACAATGCTGCTGTCCAAATATGCTTCCTGTGATCATCCACTGTAATACAGGTGGTGTATTACTGGCCAGATCAGCAGCCACTACATCTAATGAGCAGAGGCGTAACTAGAAACTTCAGGGCCCCGGTGCAGGAAATCATGAAGGCCCCCCCTGAAATAGCATAATTTTGATAATTTTTTTGAGGGGTGTTGGGGGGGGGCGCATCAGTGGTGGTGGTGTTGAAGGGGGTGGCAACGGTGGTGTTGGGGGTGGCAACGGTGGTGTTGGGGGTGGCAGCGGCTGTGTTTGATGAGGGGTGGTAGTGATAGTGTTGAGAGGTGGTGGCAGTGGTAGTGTTGAGAGGGGGTGGTGGTGGTGTTGAGAGAGGGGGTGGCAGTGGTGGTGGTATTGAGGGGAGGTGATAGTGTTGAGGAGGGGTGGCAGCGGTGGTGTTATTCCTCCTCAGAACTCTGTCACAAGTGAGCCTAGGGATGCCTTTTCCTCATGGATTGCCAGCTCCTCCCTCTTCAGGTGATTGGTGTCAGCTGACTTTTTTTTCAGTGACCTCCCTCGCCTCCCCACATTCTCTCTGGATAGGGGCGGGGTAGGGCAGGGCAGGGCGGTCCACGTCCACTGTCTCAGCTCTGCCTACTCTCCTATCATCCTCAACAGTATCAACGGACGAACCCCCCCCCCCCTCCTCCCGTGGCGGAGCTAACTGGCGGGCCGTTCACACTAGCAGATGGACGGGTGGGGGGGGGTTCTGCGGCACCTCACACTGGCGGACGGATGAAGGGGGGTCTGCGAGCCCCCCTAAAGTAGTGGAACTGCGGGGCCCAGTGGCAATTGGAACTGCCGCGACCATGATAATTCCGCCACTGCTAATGATTGATAAGCTGTCATTTTATTACATTTTTTTTTTTTTTTTTTTTGGGGGGTTTAATACTACTACTAATAAAGCGGAACTTCACTCTCTCAATCAACATTGGTTATTTGTAATCATTTTGCTCCTAGCATTACCAATAAGTTAGGAAGTTATATTATATATACGTGTTTTACATTTCTTCAGCTACTTCCTACTTTTCTTGCCCAGGCAAATGATGTCATACATCCCAGGAGTCTTCAGGAGGTGAAGAGGGTCTTTCTCAGCTAAGCACACACTCCTGCCTACATTAGGGTGACCACATTTCCAAACTGCCATTCTGGGACACCCACCTTCCTAAAAATCATCTTGTGCTGTAACGAATCGCAGCCCCCTCCTAAAAAGGCAGCTGCATTGCCACTTTACTCACTGACGCCCGTTTTACCTTGTTCCACTGCTGGCTCTACAGTGATTAGACACAAGAGGCGGGATTTATGATTTCTCCAATCACAAGCAGGGGCGGTACACTGACAGGTACTTGTCCTGGCCTCTTCTCGGCCAGGACAAGTACTGTCAGTGAGTAAAACGGCAATGTGGAGGCCTTTTTTGGGGGCATCAGATCAGCTCTGGGGGGGAGGGGGGGGGGCAATCCGGGACTCTTGGTCACCCTAGCCAGGAATGCTAGGAAGTGATTTCTCAGAATATAAAGCATGGAGACATAAATGGATGGGGGAGTTTACTTTGAATATTAAAAATAAATGAAATTGTAAGCTTGAATTGTATTGCAACTATACTGTCTGATATTATGTTGTAAAGTGCTGCGCAAACACCATTGTACATGGACAGTTGGACACCATTATATTATTATTATTGATAAAAATAGTATTTTTGGTTTGTCGTGCTCAGATGCAGTGTAGTTCCACTTTAAGCAGTCGGAGTTGCCATTGATATTGTGTTTTAGCAAATTTGGTACCACCCTACTTGTTCTGGGTGTCGCCATGCTGACCTCCTACTTCTTTCTGACCTTCATTTATAAATCTAAAGGAATTTTACCTTCTTTGTTGATAAAAAATTGCAAATCGGACTCGTATACATTCGTGGATTAAAGTAGAAGGCAATTTTTTATTTTATTTTTTAATTTTGGATGGTATAGACATCCCTTTTATTATAAATTATTTCTGTCGGCTGATATTTTCTGATTTGACATTGTTATAAAAAGTAAAAATTATTAATTTATTATTTGGTTTTACAGGGTGAAAGTCCAGGAAGTAGTCAGAGGTAAGATATCGTTTACAGTTTTATTAAACCCAAATGTCCAAGATTTATAGTGGCAATACATTGTCAATTCTGGTTCAATCTAGTACTCTGACCGCCATCAGCCCATGTTTTCCTAGAAATCGGCCAGGGTACAGCTTTAATAATCAGTTGCGCACAAGGGCTCCTTCACATCTTTCGAGTTTTAAACACACATTTCCATTGAAATCAAGCACATGAAAAGGCAAAATCAACGTGGGTCTTGGTATGTGTATTAATTTTGTTAAAGCTTAGTGAATTGAATCTCTACTCTAGTATGCAAGCGGAAGATATCTGAAAATAATTTTGAGGATGCTTGATTTTAAATGTCTTTTTTTTTTTTTTTTTTTTTTTCTCCAAAGTCCATTAACCACTTCCTTACTGGGCACTTAAACCCCTTCCTGACCAGAGGACTGTTTGCGATTCCAAACAAAATTAACGTCCTTTTTTCCCCACAAATAGAGCTTTCTTTTGGTGGTATTTGATCACCTCTGCGGTTTTTATTTTTTGCGCTATAAACAAAAATAGAGCGACAATTTTGAAAAAAAATAATTTTTTTACTTGTTGCTATAATAAATAGCTCAATTTTTTTTTTTTTACGTTTTTTTTTTTTTTTTATCCTCAGTCTAGGCCGATACGTATTCTACATATTTTTAGTAAAAAAAAAAATCGCAATAAGCGACTGGTTTGCGCAAAAGTTATAGCGCCTACAAAATAAGTGACAGAATTATTATTATTTTCTTTTTTTTTTTTACTAGAAATGGCGGCGATCTGCGATTTTTTATTGGGACTGCGACGTTATGGCGGACACATCGGACACTTTTGACACATTTTTGGCGCCATTCACATTTATACTGCAATCAGTGCTATAAATATGCACTAATTACTGTATAAATGTGACTGGCAGGGAAGGGGTTAACACTAGGGGGTGAGGAAGGGGTTAAATGTGTACCCTAATATTAGTGTTCTAACTGTGGGGGAAGGGGGGTGACTGGGGGGGGTGACCGATCTGTGTCTCTATGTACAAGAGACACAGATCCGTCTCCTCTCTCCCCTGACAGCACCGCTGTCTGCGAGAGCCGGGAATGAGAGATGATCTCATATGTAAACATGAGATCATCTCTCATTGGCCGCACAGATCGCCTAGGAAACGGCTGCTCCGATTGGCCGTTCACGGCGATCTGTGACTGGCTGTGTCCAAGGGACACTGCCAGCACAGCAGTTCCCCCGCTGCGCGCTTGGGAGCGGCGGCCGTAAAAAGACGGCCTGTTAGAGATTGGGAGCCGCGCTGCGGCCATACAAAGTCGTACGGCCGTCAGCAAGTGGTTAATGACCTCTTAAAAGCTCTTAGTGGGTGTCCTTGACAAGAGTGCAGATGCTGTCTAATGCTCATGGTCATTCACAAAATGAGTAGAAAAGGACCCAAATGTTAGCACACACTCATACTGTAACACATTGAGGTTTCCCAGTTGTCTTCATAAAGAAACAATCTCTACTGGTAAAAACGTTTAGGATTATTGAAAGGTTTAAAAAAATTAACCATTTTAAAATCTATGGCGAATGTAGACAAGTGGTTAAGCTCTGTGCTCAAGAAGGAGGAAAAACTGAACAGACACAATGCCACCAAAATGACATCTGTTCAAAATCAGCACAAGGGAAAGATCTTTCTTTCATCCTCCTGTCCTTCATTCATAGTTTGCTTTTAATTCATAGACGCTATAGTATGACTTCCAAAGATGGGGGCAGAAACATCTAATTGGCATACTTGATAAGTGCCTATGACAGGTCCAGCACATGTATTAACCCCGCAGCACCAGAAAATTACAGCTGTGGGGTTATGGGTTGCAGAAGACTTCAGATTAAAACTAGAACAGCCAGCAGCAGCACAAGGGGACACTTAACATTAGGAGCCCTTTCACAATGGCTGTCGTGGTAAAGCGTCGCTAGTTTTAGCAGGCACTTTACCATAGTTTTAGCGGCGCTTTTCGGTCGCTAGCGGGACACTTCTAACCCCCACTAGTGGCCGAAGAAAGGGTTAATAGCGCCCGAAAAGCGACGCTGCCAAATCGCTTTGCAGCCATTTTTGCAGCGCTGCCCATTCATTTCAATGGGCAGGGGTGGTGGAGGGGAGCGGTGTATACACTGCCCCAAAGATGCTGCTTACAGGACTTTTCCTAACATCCTGTAAGTGCACCGTCCCAGTGTGAAAGCACTCAGGCTTTCACACTGGGGCTGCAGGGGGTGTGTTTTTCAGGCGTTTTACATAAGCTATTTTTCGGCCAAAAGCATCTTAAAAGAAAAAAAATGGACTGATTGGGTCCATCTGTCAGTTTTTCAGGACCCTCCTCCTATGGAGCAAAGGGTCTGTTGACACCCGGCGACATCCGATCCTATCTGCTAAAAACAAGATGTTCCCAATCTGTCTGGTGGATTGGATCGGATGACAGTTGGGTGTCTACGGACAGGCCGTCTGTTAACATCTGACCACCCATAAAGGATAGTGGGCCGTGTCTGCTCTGCATAAGCAGAGATGACGCAGATTAGCCATCTTGCCTGCTCAGCGGAGATCAGCGGACAGATCCCTCATGGTGGACTCCAATGGAGCCTGCTTCGTGTCTTAGGGGCCTAAATGTAAGTACTGTCCCTTTTTTTTTTTTTTTTTTTTTTTTTTTTTTGTGCTGATTTTATTTGATTTTTTACCTAAACTTTTGAGGCCCATACACACGATTAGACTTTTTGACAACAATGGTCCGTCGGACGTGTTTGATCGGACAATCCGACCTTGTGTATGCTCCATCGGATAATTGTTTTCGCTTTTTCATCGGACAAATGTTCGGTGTGAATGCTCTCAAACTTTTCGGCAACAAATGTTCGATGGAGGCTAATCCAATCGTGTGTACACAAGTACAAACACGCATGCTTGGAACCAATGCTAAAGATCAGACAACAATAGCAGAAGTTGCCCAAAGGGTGGCGGTAAAGAGCTGAAAAACCATGTGATTTGGTGAAAGTTGTCTAAAAATGTCCTGCCGTGTGTATGCAGAACAAGTTCACGGCCAACGCTCATTCGGACCAAAATCCATGGAAAACTCAGATGGAAGTCCGATCGTGTGTATGAGGCTTTAATGGAAAGATCAAGATTTGCATTAAAATTCAGTTGTTTATATATCTCTCTCTGTATATTGAATTAGTATGCAGTTTTCATTAAATGCAATCCCTATTTTTTTATGATTTTTTCCCTTGTGTCATTTAGTTTTTATCACCTAGGTTTTTCTTTGCAGGTTTACGGTACATTTAAAATGGAAAATATATATAATTTTAATATATATATATATATATATATATATATATATATATATATATATATATATATATATATATATATATATATATAAAATATATAATTTTTTTAAAGGTCTAATTTAGACAAACCAATAAAAAAAACACATTTTGGAGACCCAAACTCTCTTTAACCGATTAACGACCGCCGCATGTATATGTACATGTACATGTATATGTACATGTATATGTACGTCCACAAAATGGCACATACAGGCATATGGGCGTACATGTACGTCCCTGCCTTTCCCGGGGTCGGGGGTCCGATCGGGACCCCCCGCGGTACATGCGGCGGTCGGAAACCCGCGGGGAGCGATCTGGGACGAGGGCGTGGCTATTCGTTTCTAGCCGCCCCCTCGCGATCGCTCCCCAGAGCTGAAGAACGGGGAGAGCCGTATGTAAACACTGCTTCCCCGTGCTTCACTGTGGCGGCTGCATCGATCGAGTCATCCCTTTTATAGGGAGACTCGATCGATGACATCAGACGTACAGCCACACCCCCCTACAGTTGTAAACACACACTAGGTGAACCCTAACTCCTTCAGCGCCCCCTGTGGTTAACTCCCAAACTGCAACTGTCATTTTCACAATAAACAATGCAATTGAAAGGCATTTTTTGCTGTGAAAATGACAATGGTCCCAAAAATGTGTCAAAATTGTCCGAAGTGTCCGCCATAATGTCGCAGTCACGAAAAAAATCGCTGATCGCCGCCATTAGTAGTGAAAAAAAATAATAATAAAACTATCCCCTATTTTGTAAACGCTATAAATTTTGTGCAAACCAATCGATAAACGCTTATTGCGATTTTTTTTATTCCAAAAATGGGTAGAAAAAAAATTATATATGTTTTTGGGGGATATTTATTATAGCAAAAAGTAAAAAATATAGAATTTTTTTTTTTAAATTGTTGCTCTATTTTTGTTTATAGTGCAAAAAATAAAAACCGCCTGGGCATTTATCTGCCTAAAGGTCCGGGGCTTAAGTGGTTAAATGAGAAAAAAATTGATATTCAGTGTACTTTGAGGGCCCACTCGCACGTGTCTGTTCCTTTATGTTGTGTCGTGCGTTAAGGTTCATTGCGTAACGCAGCCCAATAATTTTGAATGGCTTGCCAAAGTACAGAAGAAAATCGGCATATTTTCCATGCAGTACACAGGCTGCCTGAAATGCACAGTATTGTCTTAAAGCCATCACTACGACCCACCCCTTTATATGCTGATACTGTCATGCTAAGTGATGGAGTATAGGTTGCAGAATTGGCTGTTCTTTTGGTGCTCACTAAGAATAATCAAAACAATCCTGCCTCTCTCTCCAAACTAGCCTGAGTTATTGAGTGAAGTGTAAGAATACCTGTACATTCCTACGGTATATCAAACTGGAAGTGACACCACAATACATACTACAAAGCTGTTCAGATATGCCAAAAGTTTTCTGGGTGCAATGCAATGTAGAGATGCTAAACCCTTGATACCTCCATTGATCCAGTGCTGTGCCTTCTGCAGCCCTACTCTCCTCTACCTCTTCTCACAGGCCACACTGAGAGCAGCAGGAGCCATAGGTTCCTGCTGCTGTCAGTCAAATTTTGTGCGGAAGGAGCAGGGGGCGGGGGCCAAGCCATGCTGTGTGTGTCTATGATCGCACACAGCCCGGCTTGGGATATCGCCCGCACGGGTGCCCCCCTCAGCACACGAGTTTCTGAGGGCACACTCGGAGAAGGAGGAGGAGCAGAGAGCAACGGCAGAGGACTACAGAAGTGGAGGTATGGGACCTCTCAATGCAATACCATGGGACAGAACTGGTTAGTTTGCATTTTAATGAGAAAACAAATTGGGTTTAGATAAGTTATCACTTTAAGGCAGTGTTTCTCAATTCCAGTCCACAGGCCCCCCCAACAGGTCAGGTTTTCAGGATTTCCATTATTTTGCACAGGTGATTTGATCAGTTTCACTGCCTTAGTAATTACCACAGCCTTTTCATCTGAGGGAAATCCTGAAAACCTGACCTGTTGGGGGGGGGCCTGAGGACTGGAATTGAGAAACGCTGCTTTAAGGTATTGTGTGGACGTATGGAAGCTGCACTTGAGGCCCCCTTTATTTACGACATTGACTTCCGCTAAACTAAGCTGTTGTATATACCTATCCTGTGGAAGCACATCTTTGACAAAACAACTACTCGCATTACTTCACCAATCTATAGCTTTCTCCCTAGGGCACAGTGCAGCAAAATATAATGAGACCCACTGATCTGCAGTAATATGCAACAACATTTTCCATTTTTATTACTGGCGATTGATCGCCTGCCTGCCTTATATGTGAAAGCTGTTTGCCTAAATAGGTGAAGATTATATGGACTGGAAGAAAATCCCCCCCCCCTTTTTTTTTTTCCCATGACTTCAAATTAAGTATTCTGGATTTGCGTCCCAATCTATACTAGACCATTAACAAATGAAATCCGTTGTCATGTGCAGCACTTTTATTTTCCTAGACCATATTCTTCTTTTTTTTTTTTTTTTTTTTTTAGCCCATATAAATAGCAATGCTTCTATTGAGAAAAATTGTCATAGGCTACCCAATATAGTTAATTTTCAGCATACAGTTAAGTGTGGGATGTTGACAGATGAAATGTCTGGATAAGGCTCCGTTGATTTAATTATTTTCTCCTTTACTTTACAGACCTTTAAGTGAGGAAGAAATATGTGATTTAAAGGAACGTCACTACGACTCTATTACTAAGAGACAGAAATCCGATGATGTCCGGTTACAGCGTGAGGTAATGGAATATTTGCTTGTGGCATTTATCTTCTGATCTCCCGGGTTTGGGTTACTACAAGGCTTTAGTTTTCCAATGTGAAAGGGTCCATGTATCTAGCACTATTTTGAACATGCTGTCTGATACATAATCATTTTATCGTATTTTGTTTTGGCAGCTGTTCTGAATATGCTTGTGTTTAGTTTGCTTTTCCAGAGACCTGAATCTCAATTTCTGTCGTACAAAAAATTATTTTCACCTCCATACCCCATTCCACTAACTGCTGTTTGAAAATCAGCGACAGTCCTAGTTTTTCCTAGTCAGATTTTTCCTTAGATCATTTTAGTGTGGAAGAGGATAACGACGGACTGTGCTGCAGAGTCTGGGCTTTCAAGCAGCAAAACGGGTGTGGAGGTGATTGTTTACTAATTAAATTTTACTCCATGAAGCCTCCATTCACACTGGTGCAACCTGTCATGCAATTTGACAGTTCCAAAACGCATGACAAGTCACACCCTATTGCCAGCAATGGAAACCTTAATATAGCCGCAATTTATGAAAAGTTTCTGCACTACTTTTTACCAATTTCATTGCGACTTGCATTGATCTCAGTTAAACAAAGTCACAAACCACAATGAAATCTGCAGTGCAAATCACACTGATGTGCGGCTTTGAAATCGCGCTGAAGTAGCACGATTTTCAAAGCCGCGCCTGTGTCGGATCAGGGCTAAATGGTGCTTCATAGAGGAGTTCTTAAACTGTTTGTGCCATTCTTTGTCACCTGTAAATCTATAGTGAACAAGATCTAGCCTAAAATCTTTGTAAACTAACAATATTGAAGTGCAGATACCTTGCGGTTCCTACAAATACCCATCTTGGTAATTAAGTTGATCCCTGAGTAGTCCCTTGGATCCTAAGTTCATCCTAAGTGTCTTTTGAAGCTTCAACTTAAAGTAGATTGTTTTGAGGTAGGTTTAACCCTTTTACTGCCACCAACGTATGTATTAACACTTTGGGGAGTGTGTGTAAATCTGACAAGCCGGTTCTCGGCTCTCAGATGGAAGCGATCCAGCAGCTTTGCAGCCACCGGATTGCTTCCAGACACCCTGGTACCTGCTGGTTTGCCCCCTACCCCGGTAAGTGCCAGTCTGCACTCCATTAGATTTATTGGAGGGCAGATGAGACCTTGGCAGTCTTTTAGACTTGCACTTGGCTTCAGTCAAAAGTGGACAGGCTTTGAGGCCACATGTCTACACCAATGTATTCCACAGGGACATAATCGTTTTGAAGATTAACACAGGTACTTGCAGACCAGTCTTTTTTTTTTTTTTTTTTCTGTCACATGATTTTAATTTTTTTTTTTTTGTTAATGCCCATTAGATGTGGTTTTCATACAAAATCAGACAAAAGATAATACCAATAAAATATATTTTATAGTCCTCAATGTGTGTGTTGGTAGAAAAGAAATCTAATGATGTGTTAAATACGTTTTGCCCTAACCTTATCTTGCCTCTCAAGTGCATAGTTGCATGTATAGAGTTGCTAATGGTCCTATTTCTGTTTTTGAAGGGAGGGCATAGTAGTTTCATGTCATTAGTGTGGAGAACAATTTGTTCTTCTTTTTCTCTTAGTGCACTAAACACATGAAAAGAAGAATATGATTGTTTATGCCTTCAAGCAGATTTCTGCATTTGGTATGATACTTTAATGAAATGCATGGTGCATAATACCCTTTTCTGGTAACCACTAATGTTATGGTGTTTGTTTTAACACTTCATAGTCTTATTCTAATTAAGAATAAAATGTAAATTTTAATAAAAAATATCTCTACAGGAGCTCCCTCTACAATGTAAATGTAATGACTACAAATAAATATTTTCATATTCAGGGATGCCAACTTCGTAGAGATACTGGGTTACTCCTCTGCTTGTGTATAAAGAAGAGGAGCTTTCTTCATTAAAAGTGCCTGCTCCTCTTTTCTGCTGTTCAGGGCTGTCAGATAATTGTTTCCAAAACCGGGTCAATTTGGTTATTATAGTATTCATCTCATTGCTGTTGCTATACTACAGAGTTATTCCTGCAGGTACTAATGTACCTCGATTTCAGAAAAATTAAAAACTCATACAGAGATATAAATTGGGCCTGATAGCTGAGTGTCTCCATCCACTCCCCCCAATGTACATACAGGGGGTAAAATAAGTATTCAACACGTTACCATTTTTCTATGTAAATATATTTCTAAAGGTGCTATGGACATTTAAACTTTCACCACATATCGGTAACGGCCTATGCATCCCATGCATACAAAGACGCCAAAACAAATTAAATGAAGTTCTGTTATAATAAAAAGGAATGACGCAGGGAAAAGGGTATTGAACACGCTAACTGAAATATATTTAATAATTCGTACAAAATCCTTTGTTGGTAATGACAGCTTCAAGACCCTCCTGTATGGAGAAACTAGTCGCATGCATTGCTCAGATGTGATTTTTGGCCCATTCTTTCACACAAATAGTCTTCAAATCTTGAAGGTTTCGTTTGCCTCTTCTATGAACTCTGATCTTTAGTTCTTTCCATAGATTTTTTTATATTGGATTAAAGTCAGGTGACTGAGCCATTATAGCAACTTTTATTTTTTTTCTTTGAAATCTATAAAGAGTACCCTTGGCTTTGTGTTTGGGATCTATATTTTGCTCAAATGTCCACCCTTGTTTTAATCTTCATCATCCTGGTAGATGGCAGCAGATTTTTATCAAGAATGTCTTGTACATTTTTTTCCATTCATCCTTTTTTTTTTTTCAATGTTATCAAGTCTGCTAGTACCATATGCTGAAATACAGCCCCACACCATGATGTTCCCACCTCCAAACTTCACTGTTGGTATGCTTTTTCTTCAGTAATGGTCTTGCGTGGTGAGCGTTCATACAGGCCATGGCGGTTGAATGCCTTACTTATTATTTTCCTTGAAAGAATTGTACCTGCTAATTCCAAGTCTTTCTGAAGCTCTCCGCAAGTGATCCTTGGCTATTGGACAAGTCCTCTGATTATATTTTTCACTGCACTGTCGGAAATCTTGCACCTGGTCGTGGCCGGTTTATGGTGAAATTATGTTTCTTCCACTTCTGGATTATGGCCCCAACAGTGCTCCCTTGGAACATTCAGAAGTTTAGAAATCCTTCTGCAACCAATGCCATCAGTATGTTTTGTAACAATAAGGTTGCAAAGGTCTTGCTTTTACCCATTATAAGATGTTTCTTGTGTGACACCTTTGGTAATGAGACACCGTTTTATAGGCCAACAGTTAAGACCGAACCAGCTGATAATTTACACTGACAAGGGGCAGGATTGCTTTCTAATTACTGATAGATTTCAGCTGGTGTCTTGACTTTCCATGCCTTTTTGCACCTCCCTTTATTCATGTGTTCAATACTTTTTCACTGTATCTTTCAATTTTATTACACATAACTTTAATTTCTGAACTTATTTGTTTTGGTTTCTTTGTATTTATAGATTGCATGGGCTGTTATCGACATGTGGTGAAAATTTCATGTCGATGGTAGCTTTTTAGAAATATATTTACCTAGAAAGATGGTGACATGTTCAATACTTATTTTACCCACTGTATATAAAGGTGGCCAAACATTATACACTTTGATTGTTCAATCTGTTAAATTTCCTTTAGATTCATCAAACTATGAAATAGTAGGACCCCCCTATCTATCCATTCACTCTGTGTCCAATCAGGCAGGTCCTTGCACTACATCAGGAGTGTCCAACCCGCGGTCCCAGAGAGCTTAGCGTGTGGCCTGGGCTCGTCTGGAGGAATGCTGGGGATGCTGTGCAAGCATAGCAGCTGTGGCAGCTTACTCTGACAACCCAGACAAATGCACACATGGAGGGACACTGGGGATGCCATGAAAACCTAGTTGGTGGGTGCCGGATGTGTGTAATGAGGTTAGCTGCTAAACTGCTTCCTGTGTCTTTCTGGTTCTCATGTTCCAAATCTGCATACTAGGAAGTCATAAAACTGATGTATACAGTGGGGAAAATAATTAATTGATCGCCTTCAGATTTTGTTTGCACACTTACAGAAAGATTAAGGGCCGTGAATTTTTATCATAGGTGTATTTTAAGAGAGAGCGAGAATATCAGCCAAAAGCCCTGAAAAAAACATGTGATACAAATATTATAAGTTGAGTTGCAGACCGGTGAGTAAAATCAGAATTTGATCCCCTACCAACCAACAATAATTTTGACTCCCACAGACTGGCTACAGTATGTGCTCATGCAGGACACGGATTAGTCCTGTCAATCAATTGCCCTCAGTCTGGAGCTCCATGCAAGATTTTGTCTCATGGGGTAAGGCTATTCATAAGAAAAGTGAGCGCTCAGCCCAGAACTGCACAGGAGAAGCTTGTAAATGATCTCAAGGCAGTTGGGACCACAGTCACCAAACAAAACTGAATACACCAACATGGATTGAAAACCTGCAGAGCCCACATGGTCCCCCTCCTCAAGAAGGAATGTGTACGGGCCTGTATGAAGTTTTGCCAATGGACATCTAGATGATTCAGAAAAGAATTGGAAGAAAGTTCTGTGGTCAGATGAGACCAAAATTGAGCGCTTTGGTATTAACCCAAGTCGCCGTGTTTGGAGGAAGAAAAATGCTGACTATGGCTCTATGGTGACTAAGAAAACCATCCCTACAGTCAAGCACAGAGTTGGAAATGCTTTGGGTCTGTTTCTCTACTAAAGGTACAGGCCAGCTTTGCTGCATTGAGGGACCAATGGACGGGGCCATGTATTGTAAAATCTTGGATGAGAACCTTCTTCCCTCAGCCAAAACACTGAAGATGGGTTGTGGATGGGTCCTCCAGCATGAAAATGACCCAAAACAACAAAGGAATGGCTAGGGAAGAAGCACATTAAGGTTATGGAGTGGCCTAGCCAGACTCCCTTAATCCTATAGAAAATGTATAGAGGGAGCAGAAACTTCGAGTTGCCAAGCGACAGCCAAGAAACCTTAAGGATTTAGAGAAGATCTGTAAAGAAGAGTGGACCAAAATTCCTCCTGAGTTGTGCGCTAACCTGGTAACCAACTACAGGAAATGTCTTACCTCTGTGTTTGCTAACAAGGGTTTCTCCACCAAGTTCTAAGGGCTCTGTCACACGGACGCCGGTTCAGGTCCGCCTGCCAGTTTTTTATGAAGATTTGAATGGGCGCTCCGTGCTCCTCTATGGAGCCGCGGATGTCAGCGCTGACATCCGACCCGATCCGCCAAAGTGTGACGGAGGAAAAACCTACTTTTCCATCCGTCTATCGGATCGGGTGAACACGGACAGACGGTCTGTGTTCATCCGATCCCCCCCCCATAGATGAGTGTGTGAAAGGGGCATTAGTCCTGTTTTGCTTGGGGAACAAATACTTATTTTAGTCACTGAACTGCAACTCAATTTATAACACTTGTATCGTGTGTTTTTTTCTGGGTTTTGTTTGTTTTTTAAATACACCTATGATAACGACTATAGACCCTTCATTTCTTAAGTATGCAAACTGCAGGGGATCAAATAATTTCCCCACTGTATTAAATGTATATAGGGGAGCAACATTTTGGAGGAAAAAAAAAAAGTTGAACTTAGCCTTTAACCCCTGTGCATTAAAAATACAGCCCCTACCGCATGGATAAAGAAAAGAAAACACATAGGACTTGTGTGGCTTCTCCGCATATTATAACTGAGAACATCTTTTAATATAAAAAATAAATGTATGCTTTTGGTAATGAAATTGGGACTTTCTTGGCTTTGTTTATATATGCAATTTTTTTTTTCTTTTTTTTGGTTATCAGAAATGCAGTATATTGCATTAAATGGAAAGGAGTTAGATGTTATATTAAGCCATTTAAAAGCAATAATTGAAATGCAACAATTTAACTTGATTTAACTACCAAACTTTTAGAACTACTGATCAGTGGTAATGGAACAGCAAGGAAAGAGCAATGTAAACAGGTGCCGAAATGGAGCAGTGGCCCACAGCTTTGCTTTATGTAAAAAAAAAAAAAAAAAAAAAAAGACTATAGGGAATACCAATATTACTACTTACACAGACCATTCGTACCGTTTTACAGATGTTCTCTAATGGTTTACCATATGGTACATGGTTACAGACTTCAGATAAGTTTGAAAAAAGTTTGCTATCCATTGAGTTTAATCTTTAACGATTTCTGAAGCTTTTGTTCAGAGGATGTAAATTTGCATAGTTTCCACAAGGTAGTAATTAATTTTAAAGGGAAAAAAAAACTCAATGTTCGATGCACCTCTTTTTTTTTTTTTTGCCATTTGGTTAGATTTAGGAAAGAAAATGTTAGTGTTTTACTACAGATGTAAACCATTTCTACCAAGAAGCTGCTTGTTTACATGCCCACACCTCAAGTTTTGGTGCCTCCTATATTTCCATTTTAATTTTTAACTTCTGTAATACCAAGAGAAACTGAATAAAATGTGTGACAAGTCTAATGTGCTCACTGGTTTTGTGCCTTAGTTTCAGCATCAGTTGCTTAAACCTGTTTGTTACTCTAATTGCATATACAGTTTCCCTAGATTACTGGTGTTATCTGCATCATTTAGGGTATAGCCAATAGTGCCCTAGCCTCAGCTTGGCTAACTATTATATAGTTTTAGAAGTAGTCTCTACTAGTTTTTGTCTTCATTCACTATGCATGTATTCATTTACTGTGATATCGTAAGTATTTTTTTATTACATTTTTTTTAAATCATTTACTTGCATGTTTTTGTTTTTATTTTTATTTTTATTTTATTATTATATGCTTTTGTTCTAAAAGTGATAGCAGGTAGACAGGTTCTTATTTTGTTAACCCTTATTGTTTTGTTCATGTGCAGTTAGCGTTACAAGAGGAGAAGTTAAAACTAGAAGAGGAGGCTTTATACAATGCAAAGCGTGAAGCTGCCAGGGCAGCCAAGCAGAAAAAGATATTGGAGGTGAGGGGAAGTGGAGCCCCGTTATTATAGACAATCTTTATATATGTGCCATTTGTTCTTTTTATTTCATTTTTTACTTGTTCATTTATTCATTGTTAAAAAATAAAAATGCAGTGCCTCACCCTGTAAGTGATATGACCTGTAGGAATAAAGCGGAGTGAAGCTGATGTACAGTATATGTGTATCCATAACAAAGGTGTGAGGGTATCATGGGACTCGCCACTATATTTCATCAAGTACTCTTCAGTCATCCTAAATTAAATTTCAGTAGATAATTTCAAAGTAGTGCACACTCGTGATATTACAAGTGCCCTAAGATGACACCGGATTGTGAAGTCTCTTATGGCTGCTCTCTCTATAGATCTTTTACGTTTTTGGCCTGGTTTAGAGTGACAGCATGCAATATACTGCAAATGACTAAACCTGTGACACTGAAATCTTTAGATGAAGTGTTTAGTTTTAGAGGAACACCATTAGATATGCATTTGTTAATGTTAATGCACCTATAACATAAGATAAAATTTGGGGCGATGCCCTAATTTCTTATAGGTTGTGATTTATTGAAGATATTCTGTTTTTCATCTGCATGTGAATATGGATTGATGTCCTAAATCCCTGTTATTGATGTAGACATCACTATATTACTAGATAAAATGAATTTGCATGGGTAATTTGAGTGTTTCATATGCCTTTTTTAAAGATAGTACGAGTTATTGCTTAAATACAGCAGCATTTACAAGCTTCAACATATATACGAGTCTACAAATGGTCTTCATCGTTTAAGTAGAACTTTGGCCAGCATATGGACATTCAAGTATATACACTATGGGCCAGATTCTCAAAGGAGATATGACGGCTTGTGTGCCCTCCTGTGTGCTCTTGTACACAGGCCCTGTCATTAGTGCATAATAAAACCGGGTATGTCCAACTTATTAGGGTTGATTTATTAAAGGCAAATAGTCTTTGCAAGGGAAATTGCATCATGCAAAGGACTTTTCCCTGGATCTTATTGAATGAGGTGAAGCTCTGCTGACTTGCATCATCCATTCACGTGAAAGCAATTATATGCATTATATCCTTTAAAGAGGAACAACAGTCTGCTCACATAATTTGTAATAAAAACATCTTTGCCCTTCTGAAGCTTCCCTCCAACCACTTTGCATATTTTATATATACTGTGCTTGCCAAATATGCTGCAGGAATCTCCCTCCACCAAGTCCGTCTGCAGCCATTTTAAATGCGGGCAGCTGAATCTGTTGCCTGTTCCCTTCCTTCAGCTCTGCAACTCTCATTGGCCAGCTTATAACCACCCCCCCCCCTTCCCTCCTGGCAAACTCTCACAAGAGTGATAAGAGCTGTGCATGATGTCATAAGCCTAGGCTTTTTTCCAGACAAACAGGAAGTGGGCTGTATAAGGTATTTATTGGCAGAAAAAAAATGTTTTAGTATCCAAAGTTAAAACAACAAGGGCAGAAGATTTAATTGATGGAAAGTTAAAAACAAAATGACTGTGTCTGCCTTAAGGAAGGCCCATCCAACTTGTTGCCTTTGTAAATAAAGCTTAGGATGATGGCTGTACTGTTGCACTACCAGGTAAATAGATTAGACTCCATAATTTCAAATATTCTATATGAGTTGATATATTCAAGGTACGGTGTAGGTAGATTCACCTTTATGTTTTCTCAGTTCATTAGAAGACCTTATAACAGTTATAACATGAATTTAACTACATTATAGCGTGTTAGAGGGTCAAGACACTTAAAGTTAAGTACATACTACCTTCTATTATTTTTAGGGACTACAGAGATCTCTTGTGTTTGGTCTACCTACCTACCTGCTACAGCCCCCATGAGAGATTTTATTCCTTTCTATTGGATTTTCATTTGTTCCAGATTCTGGAAAATCGCATCAGTGAAGGGTTATTTGGAGATAGTCAATTGTTCAGTTTTAAATGCAATGAATTCCAACATGTATTATCTTATCAGTAGAATCATCGGGATTGTAGAGAATTGCCCACAGTAGAAAAAAAAAACATGCCTTCCTGGAATGGAGAAATCTGAGAGCGAACTCTGGCAAGTCATTGCCAGGGACAAGCATGTGGACATCAGTTAATATTTTATCTTATAAAGTATGTAAGATGGAAAACTATTTTTAACTGAGGTTTAGACTTTGATGTATTATTTAATTTAAGGGATTTCTGTTAGAAGATCAGAGACTGATTCATCAGTCATTTATTTTATTGATTGCCTCATTTGCTAACAGGCTCTTTACTGAGCTAAATGTGAAGAATTTCCAGTAAAATATTTAACATTTGAAAGGAAATTAAGCTTGGTTGTGAATTGATTAAAGGTAACAGTCAGTCTGTAAAACACATAATTAGGAAATGCTGCATCTCCACAAGACATTGTCAGTGTTGGCAACTACACACATTCCCTTAAGAGAGAACTCGGGGTCAACAAAAAGATGAGAAAGATGTTCAAATGGAAAACCGCTTCTGGTTGAATAAGTTATTTTTCTCTCGGTACCATAATTTGATATCTAATCGGTGCTTAACAAATCTTAGAAACCTTAGAAGTTAAACCTCTGTAAATATATTGAAAGATTTCCTATTGTGCACCTAAATGAATTGAGCACTAGTTTAACATGAATAAAAGACTTCTGTATCCATTGTACATTCCACAAATTTCCGTGTCATGGATGCCATTTGCAAATAAAGATCTCACAAAGGATCTTAAGGTCATATGGTCCTTTTTAATGCATTATCAAAGATGGCTGACTGCATTCAGACACACGACACATCTAAACAATATACACGTAAGTTTCAATCCTTTACCTCCTCATCTGCCCCTTGTCCATTTTCTGCTTTGTTTTTTGTTTTTTCACTCAAAATTTTATTGAGGAATAACAAGTACAAAGGTGCAGGGAAAGAAAGGGGGCCCAATGGGCCATACCAAACAATACGATAGCAAAGGTAAACAAATTACTTGCATGGAAAAATATTTGTTCCCATTAGAGATGATCAGTACAGCCTCTGTAGCAGTGAGAGTCATGTTCAGATTAAATATACGAATAACTCACCAATTTAACATTGAGGTCCCTAATGAAGAAATAAAGGGCAATACAATGGGGGGGGGGGTTAAGGGGGTAGCATCATGGAGTGAGTTGTGATCCAAATGCAATAGGGGCCCAGAAGACGAATCCACATTAAAGCGAGAACTTTGATTATTTGGTTAGACTTTCGATAGAGGGTGGCGTCAGTGGCTTTTACCTGTCAATCTGTACAGGAGGGTTCAGGTGGCCAAAAGGGGAGAATAGCAGCAGAAGAGGGTGGAGGGAAAGGTGAGCATTAAAAACGGAAGCATGGGAACCAACTTAGGAAGTTGTGCCAAGTACACTTCAAACTGAAGTAGAGGGGGGGGGGGTGTAAAAAGAAAAAACATCGGGCAAGAAAAGATGAGGAATAAAGGTAGGGGAGGGAGGAAGAGAAGGGAAGTAAACTAGTCCTCCAGTTACCCGTCCCCATCCATAAACACCTGCCCTAGGAGGTACCCCCCCAGGGTGGCCTGGAATTTCGCTGAAAGTGGGAACAGTTTTACAATCGCTTAGGGGAGGTATCCTATAATTGGCCCAACCTCCTTTTTTCTGCTTTTTTGCTGGCGAATTCTCTCAAAACAGTCAATTTCTACTTGATAATGCAACCTTGTCCACAAAAGCATTTCTGTAGTATTGAGGTCCATGTAGAGACAAAATTAGGATGCGAATAAGCATTTACTTCAGGGGGGATTATATGTACAAAGATCAACTGATGGCTAAACTCCAACGGATCCTTCACCATCTTTTGCCACCTGTCTGCTATTTCATAGGAACAGTGTGGAGGAGACACATTGGGGTGGCAAAGTACTAACAGAGTTATAACTTAACATTTCTGTCTTGCAGCAATATCGGCAGCAGTGGATAAAACAGAGAGCTCAAGCTACAAAGAATGGTGACAGGTACTTTTATGTTTTAAATACCCCTAGCTAGTAATGTATTTTAAAATGTTTAATAATTTACTGCCATCCACCACATGATATCCACATGCATTACAAAACTGGATAATAGTTCACTACAGGTCATGTTTGAGACCTATGGGCCCAATGGGGAAAGGCGTTGGATCCACTTTTATCTTTGTGACCACTGTAGCCTAGAGCTAAACCTTAAAACCAATCAGTTTTGGGGCATCTGACCGTTCTATAAAGTACTGTGAAGAGCACTTGGTAGCACGTCGCTGTAGCAGCAAAGTTCTGATATCTTTACAATATCCGTGGTACAGGAGTCATGCTAAAGAAAGGTAGGCCTAATTCAGCTTTGACTTGGCTTACGCTTTTAAACCTCAAAAAAATAAAAGTACGGTAGATATATATTGCTGGTTAACCACTTCAGCCCCGGACCATTTTGCTGGTCAATGACCAGGCCACTTTTTGCGATTCGGCACTGCGTCGCTTTAACTGCTTTAACTCGCTCCCAAACAAAATTGGCGTCTTTTTTTCCCACAAATGGAGCTTTCTTTTGGTGATATTTGATCACCTCTGCGGTTTTTGCGCTATAAACAAAAATAGAGCGACTATTTTGAAAAAAAATGAATATTTTTTACTTTTTGCTGTAATAAATATCCCCCAAAAATATATAAAAAAAAAAAAAAAAAAAAAATGTTTTTCCTAAGTTTAGGCCGATGCGTATTCTTCTACATATTTTTCTAAGTTTAGGCCGATGCGTATTCTTCTACATATTTTTCTAAAAAAAAATCACAATAAGCGTTTTAGATTGGTTCGCGCAAAAATTATAGCGTCTACAAAATATGGGATAGTTTAATGGCATTTTTTATTAATATTTTTTTTTTTACTAGTAATGGCGGCGATTTTTATCGGTACTGCGACATTATGGTGGACACTTTTGACACATTTTTGGGACCATTGGCATTTTTATAGCGATCAGTGCTATAAAAATGCATTGATTACTGTGAAAATGCCACTGGCAGGGACGGGGTTAACGCTAGGGGGCGAGGAAAGGGTTAATTATGTTCCCTGGGTGTGTTCTAACTGAAGTGGGGGGTGGACTGACATGGGGAAATGACAGATCGCTGTTCATACATTGTATGAACAGACGAACAGTAATTTCTCCCCTGACAGGACCGGGAGCTGTGTGTTTACATACACAGCTCGCGGTTCACGCTCTGTAACGAGCGATCACGGGTGCCCGGCGGTGATGGCGCCCGCCAGTCACGTGCGTCGGCACCAGGGGGGAAGCAGGGGGCAGCTGGAATGCGAAATGACGTATAGCTACGTGATTTTGCGCAGCCGAGCTGACCTGCCACCGTATAACTGCGGCAGCTGGTCGGCTAGTGGTTAACAGAAGTGTTCCCCTCGAAAAAAAAAAAAAAAAAGAAGTAAAATGCATAATGTTTTTCATTGTATTGTAACTGCATTAGTTGGCTGGCACCATAGTTGCTGCCCACAAAAATTGTATTTGGTCTTCTTTTAATGTTTAGGTTAATATTCTTTTAACACAATAAAATAGAAGAATGGAAATCCCCTCAATTGAAAAGGAGGTCTTTGACTCTCCTGCCCAGTTACGTAATGTAACATTGTTCTTGGGACTTTATTGTGAGTTTTAAGGTAAATATCTGGAGAAGCTGTAATTGTGTAAAATGCATGCTGGAAAATATTACAAGTATACGTATAGCAATTTGAATGGGCTAACTGCACCTAAATGTTTTATTACTGCGGTACCCTGCGATCTGGTGCAGGCAAACGGACTGTGTTCAATCTGTGTTTTGAGTGTCATTAGGGAAATGTTGACATCCACAGCAGATGGCATACCCCTTTTTTTTTTTTTATTATTATTATTTCAGTGTGTTTGTGTGTTTTTTTTCTGTCTCTTCTAACCTATGCTCACACCAATTTTATTTGTATAGTAATAGCAGCATAGTATGGAGATCAGTCAGTGCTTTTCATTGAAAATTAGATGGCATTGGAAGACGGTTAGAGAAATTGTAGATTTTACCCCTTTTCCTCTTGCCGCCTACTTGTTGCCAGAATTATTTGCTTGAAGGCAATGTGGCATATTTGAGAAGAGAAAACTGAACAGAAAAAACAAATCTAGAACATGTTTATAGGCTTGGCCATCTAACCGCAGTCTTACGATATATCTTTTTACTTTTTATTGCAGCTCTGTCCCAGAAGATTTTGAATCCTATTTGCATAGTGTAAGGTCTCAATATGAAGCTGTCAGAAATAGCAGTAAGTTGTGTGTTTGTTTGTTTTTGTATCTTTGTTTTCTAGGGATATCGTCTAATACAAAAAATGAGCAGCTCTATTTTAGGCTCCATTCACACCGGCAACGAAGGTCGGTGCAAATTGTGGCTGCAGTTCCTGCCATGGCTAGCTACAGCCTCAGGTCCCGTTCAGCATAATGACAGCTCTCTGCACATCCAGCAATTACCTGCTGTGATCGCTGCTGGATACACACTCTGCAGAGAGCCGTGAACAGCTATAGCCACTGGTGACCCGTCATTATAGTCAACAGAGCCTGAGGCCGCACCTAAGAATGAAAGTTGCAACAGGAATCTCGTGATTTCTGCCACTATTGTTCACACAGGCTCTGATCGCCAATGTTGATGTAGATTGAAGATGGCATTTTTTAATTGTGAATAGAAAAGTGTATGCATTCTTTATGCAATTTGAGACTCTGATCAATGCACATAAGAGAGAAACTACTCCCAACTATAAAGTGCAAGCATATAGAGGTGCACATACCTGCAGCAGTCTCTAAAGCTCCCAGGCAAATCTGACAGGTAAAACTTCTTTACCTCCTAAATGTATTTGGCATGGCGACCAATTATTTGGTGTTACTGGACATTTTAGAGGCTGCTGCAGGTTTTTACTTTAACAAGGCTGTGTACTGCACTATATGTACCTCAAGGCTCAAATATTTAAATGAGACTGAGACTTTGCTGTAACCTTTGTTAGCCATCAAAGTGCTAATAATGTTGTTAATTTAAGTATGTTGTTAGGGGGGGTTATTGGGGGCATGTATGGTACAGTTACCCTTTAACTGGCATCCTGAATCTGCAGTATTGGCCACACTGGTGCATAAATAGAAACTTGCTTGTCACTGCTAATTTCACGAATGGCTAGGAATTCTAGATCCACCATGCGCCTGTTTTTTGCCAGAGCACCCCGCAAGGTTTGAGGCGTTGCACTGCTGAACAGCTCCCAGGTCTCGGCCCTCAAGCACGCCCGTGTAGACTACAGCTGACCACTTTCAGAGCAGCACAGGAATGCTAGAAGCACTAAGGTGCACTTTTTTAGGAATGCCAGAGTGCATAGGGAACACAATGGATCCAACGCTAGATGCAGCTGGGGTGCATAGAGAACACATTGGAGTAGGAATGCTGGCTGCGGCTGGAGTGTACAGGGAGCGCACTGAAACAGGAATTCTGGATGCAGCTGGGGTGCACAGGGAACACAATGGAATGGGAAGTTTGGATTCAGCTGGGGTGCACAGGGAACACACTGAAGTAGGAATACTTGGTGTGGCTGGAGTGCACAGGGTTAAAAGATGCAGGAACATTGGGACATACAAGGATACAGGGTCTGTAGAGGTGCAATGAATCCTTTCTAGGAACACTGTTGGATATCTAGGCATACTTTTGGTACAAGGAACACTGGGGGGTCATTAGGAATACTCTGTGGTACAAGGAACACTTGGGATCAATAAGAATACTTGCAGGAACTGTGTCTAGGAACACTAGCTGTTGCTGGGGTGCAGATGTGAGGCAGAGCTTGGCTTAAATTGAGAGGGAGATTGCCAGGTGAGAGGGCTGGCTATGTAGCCAACTATATCCAACAGCAGGAGAGAAAGTCCTATCCGCAACCTCCAGTCCAATGGAGGAGCCAGGCATAATAGCCTTGCATATATTGGAACTAAAAGTACCAGATCCAGGCTGTCTGTGGATGTAATCAGATCATGACAGATCAACTTTGAGCCCAGGTTCACACTGGCTGCGGGAGTGAAGCCGTACGAGTTCACCTGAACTCGCACTATTTCGCTCCCGCTGGCAGTCCCGATTTCGGCCGCGATTTAAGAGACATCTATGTAAATCACGGCCCGAAATCGCAAAAAGTAGTACAGGAACTACAGATGCGGCGTTGCACCGATTAGGACAGTGTCATTGCCGGCAAATGCCGCCGATTTGAGATGCGATTTCACATGTGAAATCGCATCTCAAATCGTACCCAGTGTGAACCTGGGCTGAAACTGATTTCCAACAGCTGAAGAAGGATTAGGAGTTCTGATTAGCTGGTAGAGATCATGTGACCAAGTGCCTTGGCCTTCAGGCATGCAACCTGTTTTGAAGGGAATCTGGAGCAGAATATTCTTCAGGAATTATTATTCTATACCCATTACAGCAAGCATACCTCCCAACATTTTGAGATGGGAATGAGGGACACCTACTATAGCAACGTATGTAGGCATAGGACACACCCCCTGCCACACACCCTTAAAGGAGAATTAACCAAAAAAAAAGGTTAATTAAATCCACAAGGACTTTTTTTACCACTACTATTCCTTTATATTGGCTTTTAAATGTACAAATGCAGCAATTTAGAAAATGGATGAAAGGTTTAGCACTGGAAAACACTTTTTTAAAAGATAAAAAGTGCATTTTATACATAACGATATAGATCAGACCAAAATGAGGGGGAAAGAGGGACATTACTTGAAATCGGGGACAGTTGGGAGCTTTGCAGTGAGAATGTTAGCAGTGCTTTGTGGCAACGGAAGTTCCCATTTCAGTAAAATGCATAATTTATAAAAGGTTTAAACTGAACTTTAGTCACACACTGGGGACTGAAACTGCCTATGCTCAAAGAATGGGTGTTGAATAATGCTGGGTAACCGAGGACTTCTAGAGACAGAATAAAATACTGCAGGAGAAACCTCTGGTTTAAAGTTGAAAACTTCTTTATACTCTAACAAAAGTGAGTACACCCCTCACATTTTTGTAAATATTTTAATATATATTTTGATGTGACAAAACTGAAGAAATTACACTTTGCTACAATGTAAAGTAGTGAATGTACAGCTTGTATAACAGTGTAAATTTGCTGTCCCCTCAAAATTACTCAACACGCAGCCATTAATGTCTAAACCGCTGGCCACAAAAGTAAGTACACCTCTAAGTGAAAATGTCCACAAAGTGTCAATATTTTGTGTGACCACCATTATTTCCCAGCACTGCCTTAAACCTCTTGGGCATGGACTTCACCAGAGCTTCGCAGGTTGCAACTGGAGCCCTTTTCCACTTCTGCATGATGACATCACAGAGCTGGTGGATGTTGGAGACCTTGTGCTCCTCCACCTTCCGTTTTGAGGATACCCCACAGATGCTCAATAGGGTTTAGGTCTGGAGACATACTTGGCCAGTCCATCACCTTTTACCCTCAGCTTCTTTAGCAAGGAAGTGGTCATCTTAGAGGTGTGTTTGGGGTCGTTATCATGTTGGAATACTGCCCTGCGGCACAGTCTCCGAAGGAAGGGGGATCATGCTCTTCTTCAGTATGTCACAGTACTTGTTGGCATTCATGGTTCCCTCAATGAACTGTAGCTCCCCAGTGCCGGCAGCACTCATGCAGCCCCAGACTATGACACTCCCACCACCATACTTGATTGTAGGCAAGACACACTTGTCTTTGTACTCCTCATCTGGTTGCCACCACACACGTTTGACACCATCTGAACCAAATAAGTTTAATTTGGTCTCATCAGACAACAGCTCATGGTTCCAGTAATCCATGTCCTTAGTCTGCTTGTCTTCAGCAAACTGTTTGTGGGCTTTCTTGTGCATCATCTTTAGAAGTGGCTTCCTTCTGGGACGACAGCCATGCAGACCAATTTGATGCAGGGTGCGGCGTATGGTCTGAGAACTGACAGGCTGGCCCCCCCATCCCTTCAACCTCTGCAGCAATGCTGGCAGCACTTATGCATCTATTTCTCAAAGACAACCTCTGGATATGAAGCTGAGCATGTGCAGTCAACTCCTTTGGTCGACCATGGCGAGGCCTGTTCTGAGTGGAGCCTGTTAAATCCTGTTAAACCGCTGTATGGTCTTGGCGACTGTGCTGCAGTTCAGTCTCAGGGTCCTGGCAATAATGTAGCCTAGACAATCTTTATGTTGAGCAACAATTCTTTTTTTCAGATCCTCAGAGTTCTTTTCCATGAGGTGCCATGTTGAACTTGCAGTGACCAGTATAAGTGAGTGAGAGCAAAAACGCCAAATTTAACACTCCTGCTCCCCATTCACACCTGAAACCCAACGAGTCACATGACACCGGGGAGGGAAAATTGCTAATTGGGTCCAATTTGGAAATTTTCACTTAGGCGTGTACTCTTTTGTTGCCAGTGGTTTAGACATTAATGGCTGTGTGTTATTTTGAGGGGACAGCAAATTTACACTGTTATACAAGCTGTACACTCACTACATTGTAGCAAAGTGTCATTTCTTCACTGTTGTCATTTCTTCACTGTTGTCACATGAAAAGATATAATAAAATCTTTACAAAAATGTGAGGGGTGTACTCACTTTTGGGAGATTGTGTGTGTGTGTGTGTGTGTGTATGTATATCATATTTTATAGCACTGAAGCATGAGAATGTCTTGAAACACCTGCTTTATTATACTTAGCTTGGGCAAAATATAATAATTTCTTTGAGTGGCACACTTTTTTTTTTTTTTTTTTTTTTTTTTTTTTTTTAAGATGTGAGAATGGGAAGTCGGTACTAAAATGTACTGGATATTCAATGCTTCCAAATTATGCTTTTCAATTAGGGCTATCATCCGATGCAAATCTCCTCACGCCTAATACAGAGAGTAGTTGTGATTTAACAACTAGAACAAAGTCAACAAGTGGGAACGATGACAACACCTCACTGGACCTTGAGTGGGAAGATGAAGAAGGTGAGCTATTCTTCTTTAGAATATAATATCCTTTTTGGTGCTCTGCATTTTTAATGTACATTGAGGTCTACAGAGATCAGATCATGCAATTCATGGGTGTGCCTAAAGTGTTATGATGCATTGTAGCTCTGACATAGTCATTTTTATTGGTCATCACTTGTGAAAAGATTCAACTGGTGTTGGCTAAATGTTTTTTCTTTTTCAAGAACGTTTTTTAAAAGGGCAAGTAAATGTGTATTTTCGGGACATTATGACAGAAGCATTGATTAGTTTGTTCATTTACCATTTGCTCAACTTGTTTTGAGCATTATTTTTATTTTTTTTATTATTATTATAATACAGGATTTATATAGAGCCAACAGTTTGAACAGCGCTTAACAAAATTAAGGCAGGCATTACAGTTACATTACAATTTTTGTACAAAAGGAATCATTAGATTGTAAGCTCATTAGAGCTTACAATCTAAAAGGGAGCGTCAATTAATACAAAAGGCAATAATTGTGGGGGATGAGCTGATGGAGAAAGTAAAAAAATTGTATTATTTAGAAGCAGGATAGGCTTCTTTAAAGAGAAGGGTTTTCGGGGATCGTCTAAAGATGGCTAGATTAGGGGACAGTCGGACAGATTGAGGTAGTGAGTTCCAAAGGATGGGAGAATCTCTGGAGAAATCCTGGAGGTATCAAAAGGGAAGCTAGTCTGGTAGTACTACACGCAGTAGTAAGCAACAAGTGTTAACTATAACTGATAGGCGCTGCACATGTCGCAAGCCAGTTCAGAGACTGTGAATCAAGATGGCAGACAACAGTGTTAGTGTGTACATGGAGCGGTGTGTTGTGACAAAGGCGTAAAAAAACGGATATCTACAGAGGACTTCAAGCACAGTATAGTAATGAGATGCTTGGCCGCAGCAAGACATTTAAATGGTGTAAATGGTTCAAAGATGGCTGTATGTCTGTCAGTGATGATCCTGGCCATGGTGGTTCCCAGTCCACAGCAGTCATTCCTGTGAACATTCAGCTTGTTTAACGCCTGATCCTAGATAATCAACACTTTTATTTATTTCAGGTACTTGTATAGTGCCGTCGGTTTACACAGCGCTTTACATATACACTGTACATTTACATCAGTCCCTGCCCTCAAGGAGCTTACACTCTAATCTGTTGTGAACCTGCACAAGAAACAAATCTTTGTGGGAACGGTGGACACAATCATTGCCAAAATTTTCTATTTTCGAAAAGCTAGCACACCCTGGGCGCCAAGACAGCTTTCCGCTTTTGACTGGTTGTCTGTCAAAATGGCTAATTCATCGAAATCTCCAATCATGTCAATTCCAGTTACTGTAAAGCATCAGTAATTAGAGATTTCGATGAATTGCTGTTTTGACACAACACCGGCACTGCGGTACAAGAAGAGTTTGCTGTTTAGACAGAACAGCAGTTAGGAGGAAAAAGTTGTCGCCACCTGGGAGGAAGCCATGTTATTGGTTAGTATCGGGCAAACTAACAGTGTCCGCTCATAATATCGTGTACACGCTTCCTGGTGGTGTGTCAAAACTGCAACTCGTTTAAATTTTCAATTACTGATACCTTACAGTAACCGGAAGTGACGTGATTGGAGAACTCGCTTAATTGGCTATTTTGACAGAACACCCCCCTATACAGACCAGACCACGCTCCAACTGTTTGGACCTCTAAAAGAGTTCCTCCAGAGGTCAGCATTTCAGTACTGATAACGAAATGAAGCAGGCCTCCATGAAGCTGTCCTAGGGTGGTTCAAGCATACTGACAAATCATTTTTTGCTGAATCTTTCAAGGCATTAGGGGCCAGATTCATGTACTTTTACGGCGGCGTAACGTATCCCGTTTACGGTACACCGCCGCAAGTTTTCAGCGTAAATCCTTGATTCACAAAGCACTTGCCTGTAAACTTGCGGCGGCGTAGCGTAAAGCCGTCCGGCGCAAGCCCGCCTAATTCAAATGGGGCGTGTACCATTTAAATTAGGCGCGTTCCCGCGCCGAACGTACTGCGCATGCTCTGTTTTGAATTTTCCCGCCGTGCTTTGCGAGAAATGATGTCGCCCCGACGTAATGTTTCGAACGGCGACGTGCGTTACGTCCTTTCGTATTCCCGGGCGACTTACGCAAAAAAAAAATATTGAAATTCGAAGCGGGAACAACGGCCATACTTTAACATGGGCTGTCTATTTTTACACCACCTAAATAGGCGCCGTAACTTTGCGACGGGAAAGGCCGGCTAGCGACGACGTAAGAGAATGCGGCGAACGCGCGTACCTTCGTGGACCGCCGTAAACAGCTAATTTGCATACCCGATGCGGAAAACGACGCAAACTCCACCCAGCGGGCGCCGAAGTATTGCATCCTAAGATCCGAAGGCGTACGAAGCCGTACGCCTGTCGGATCTTAGCCAAATGCCGTCGTATCTTTGTTTGTGAATTCAAATTAAAGATACGACGCGGCAAATTTGAAAGTACGCCGGAGTATCAGCAGATACTCCGGCGTACTTTTTCTGTGAATCTGGCCCTCTATGCTGGGATAAATGTATAAATATAGCAAGACAGTATGTCGAAAAATAAATGCAGTTTCCACTCCTTGACTTGGAACACTCCCCTCGTATGTCACTAACCTGGGAAGAGTAGGCTGTATAAGGTGAGAGCATGAATAAGTAGAGGTTGCCTTTTAAGAAAACTGAAAGTCAACACAATTACTAGATCCAGCTATACAGGCAGCCTAAAGTGGTTTATAAAGGATTTTTATTTTTTTATTTTAAATAACAAAAATGTCTATACTTGCCTGCTCTGTGTAATAGAACTGCACAGAGCGGCCCCAAACCTCCTCTTCTCTGGTCCCCTGCTGGTGCTCCTGGCTCCTCCTCTCTTGCGAGTGCCTGCAATAGTAAGGCTGCTTCCAATGGGTGTCCATTAATGCAGCCAGCAGGACTCGGCCCTGCTCCCTAGTCACTGGATTTTATTGGTCACCTTGGGAGAACATGACTCCCACTGCCTCAGCTAAAAACCACAGTTTAGCTGCGTCATTGCGTGTTTTCCCATGTTTTTTGTCATTTTTCATTAAAAACACTTTTTATACTGTGAAAACACCTAAAAACATCAAACGCGGCTTAACACATTTAGCCGTGTTTTTTTGGCGGTTTTAGTTTTTACAGCTCGGTTTTACTCTTCCTGGAAGCACAAGCTGTTGTGTTTTTTTATTTTTTTTTTCTGCCCCAAAACGCTTATCCCTCGAAACGCCTCTGACTGCTTATGTGCATGGACACATAGGATAACATGGAGGGGCTTTTAGAGGCAGTTAAAAAAAAATCAAATAAAAACACCACCAACTGCCCCTAACAGCTGTAAAAACATCCTGTGTGCGTGAGCCCACAAGAGCATGGTAGCCTTAAAATTATTAGAGCATATACTATGTGTTTTTTGCAGGGGTCGACAATCCCCGGGCGCCAGGTCGCAATTGCGACAAGAAATTGTGATCTGGCGCCCGCGGAGGCCGGTAATTGAGGCAGCAAAGCCGCGGCCTCAATTACCGACCACCGCGATCGCCCGGCGGGGGCGCACGGAGGCACAGGATCCTGTGGCTCCGTGCGCCCCCCACCTCCCCCGCCGTGCGATTGCGGCGGGCCCGCGAAGGCCGGTAATTGAGGCCGCGGCCTTGTGAAGTCCCTCTGTGTCCTTCTGTGAGCTGGCGCCATCTGGTGGTGGCCGTTGGCATTACAAGTTAAACAGCAATTCTAAAAGTGTCATTTTTCACTATTTTCACTGCCATCTCCTTCCCTCTAATTAGAACCCCCAAACCTTATATATATTTTTTATTCTAACACCCTAGAGAATAAAATGGCGATCGTTGCAATACTTTGTCACGCCGTATTTGCACAGCGGTCTTACAAGCGCACTTTTTTGGGAAGAAATACACTTTTTTTTTTTTAATTAAAAAAATAACAGTAAAGTTATCCCAATTTTTTTTTATATTGTGAAAGATAATGTTACGCAGTGTAAATTGATACCCAACATGTCGCGCTTCAAAATTGCGTCCGCTCGTGGAATGCCGACAAACTTTTACCCTTTAAAATCTCCATAGGCGACGTTTAAAAAATTCTACAGGTTGCATGTTTTGAGTTAGAGGAGGTCTAGGGCTAGAATTATTGCTCTCTCTACCAATCGCGGCGATACCTCACGTGTGGTTTGAATACTGTTTACATATGCGGGCGCTACTCACGTATGTGTCCGCTTCTGCGGGCGAGCTCGTCGGGACGGGGCGCGTTTTCTGGCTCCTAACTTTTTTAGCTGGCTCCTAGATTCCAAGCAAATTTGTCAAACCCTGTTTTATTGCTGCAGGTATAAGAGAGCAGGAGGACAGCTACAGATCGGTATGGTCTCCTTACATAAGTTACAGAGAGGGAGCTCTGCGGGGGTGAGGCGGGGGGGGGAGGGAGGCGTCGAGGGGAGGTGAAGGCCTATCGAGTGGTGTTTTTTTTTTTTTTTTTGTTTTTTTTTTTTTTTTGGGAGGTAGATGGAGGGGGGCGGGTAGGTAAGGGATAGGGTAAGGGAAGACGAGAGACGGTTGTGGTGTTGTTCGTGTTTGTTTGAATGTCATACAGAGAAGCTTTGAGTGTCATAGGAACAATTTGTCAATTTGTGTTAAAGCATATCTAAGATATATGTTATGGTTCTTTGGTATTGGTGTGCGCTAGTGAATTTGGTATAGAGAAGTTTTAAGCGTGCTAGGAACATTTTGTTAATTTATGTATCATCATGCCTAAACCATATGTTATGGTAAAAATGGAAAATATGTCTGTTTAAAACTGGAAAAAATATAAAATAAAGAATTGAAAAAAAAAACAAAAAAAAAAACCCTGTTTTATTGGGTATGTTTTTGTCATGCACAGAAGTCTTTCTGTTATCTTTCAATATGTGCCTTTTGGGTACAGATATTTGGTGATCCTTCCAGTCCCTCTCCGTTACTTTTCCAAACTGATCATGCTAAGCACAGAAGTGGATCTGTTTCTGCGTGGTCAATTTGCATCCCTTTCTCACTGATAGAGATACTACAGGCATTGTGCTCAGCGCCTCTGCTGCAAGAATGCATAAAATGACATATGGATAATGAAGTAAAGAACAGAGAATGAACAGCAAATATAGGGTACATTTTCCCTTTTAACATGATGTTGGTATATAATCACTATAAAATGAAACCTTGCTGTCCTGAGCTATGATTGCATACCAGTCATTGAAGCCAATCGAGTAAGCTACAGCCCATTTTGAAGAACGAACAAAGTGCTCAATAACAGACCCCCTGTCATCTGTTTTTTTTGTTTTGCTCACACATGTAAGTCATGAATATACGCATGTTTTTCTATTACGCTATTTAATTTTTTTCCACATCCAGGAATAAACCGACTAGTTCCAATGCGGGAACGCTCAAAGACTGAAGAGGATATCCTCCGGGCAGCCTTAAAATACGATGATAGAATACCCGAAAGCCAACGAGCCTCTGCCTCGGATGACTCCAATGGCCTGGAGTGGGAGAACGATTTTGTGAGCGCTGAGATGGATGATAATGGGAACTCTGAGTATGCCGGGTTTGTAAACCCTGTGAGCGAACTTTCTGCAGACCTGCAGGACAGATAGGAGCTGCTTTGGACCAAGAATTGTTTTCATTACCAAACAAAAAAAGCTTTCTGCTCTCCCTTCTGCGGGGTAATGAATGTACATAATTTTCAGAGCCTTTTTTAGTTAAAAAAAAATAAATTCAATAAAAGAGCAACAAGAAATGAGAAACTGGACAAAATAAGTGCAATTCTTATTTTTTTTTCTTGCCACAGAATTTTTCTCAATTATAAATCGTGGGGTGGGGGGTAATTAGAATATTTCACATTGTCTCCGATCACTAATAAATGATATGCACTATTTGAAGACTGAGATTTCGGCAATTGTTTTGCACTTGTCTCCTCTGGACCAGATTGTTTTTACTTGTTTACGCAGATAGCACCTGTTGAATGTAAATGTGGTGGAAGAACATGTTCATGTGCTAAGCCTGGAGTTCAGCGGAACAAAGTTGTTTAACAAGATAATATGGTGTCTGGTCTCTTTTTTTTTTTTTTTTGTACTTTGCACTGAAGTAGACATTACCTTTTGATGATATTATAATCTAACGCTGTTCGGACTAGTGTTCATGGGCATCTAAGGAAAACCTGGATATCACGTTCAGCATTGTCTTTATTAATTCAGAGGTAATACATGTCCATGTACAATACTTACCATGCAGGCACATACACAAAGGAGTGCTTTTTTTTTTAAATAACTATAGCTGTCAAGACAAACCACTTTTAGTATTATGAAACACAGTCTAACATTGTAATGCAGAAAAACACTCATCGGTGTATATTGATGTGCACAGTTGCACGTTTAGGTGCACTGATTTGCATTTTTGCATTAGAACATTAACTGACTACTTTTTTTTTTATGTGAAACACATCAGTGTGAATGCAGTCTCAGTATTTTTCCATATGCTTGATAGCATAAAAAAAGTATGATCTTTATACTGTATTCGGCTTGCTGGCCGTCGTCATAGGTTTCCCTGGATATGTATTGTGGTATTCTATATGGTGTACATAGTCTGCCACATCTTTAATATGCAGCATAGGCTGGGTAAGTTTTGCTTAACCACTAGCCGAGCAGCCGCCGCAGTTCTACAGCGGCAGGTCAGCTCAGCTGTGCAAAATCACATAGCTATACGTCATTTCGCATTGCAGCCAATAGGGGAGCATGCGCGGCCCCTGGTGCCGATGTGCGTGCCCGGGCGGTCGCAATCACCGCCGGGCACTGCGATCGCTCGTCCTGTCAGGGGGAGAAATGACGAGTCGTCTGTTCATACAATGTATGAACAGCGATCTGTCATTTCCCCTAGTCAGTCCCACCCCCCCTTCAGTTAGAATACACCTAGGGAACATAATAAACCCCTTCCCTGCCCCCTAGTGTTAACCCCTTCCCTGCCAGTGGCATTTTTACAGTAATCAATGCATTTTTATAGCACTGATCGCTATTAAAATGCCAATGGTCCCAAAAATGTGTCAAAAGTGTCCGCCATAAGGTCGCAGTACCGATAAAAATCGCTGATCGCCGACATTACTAGTTAAAAAAAAAAATTAATAAAAATGCCATAAAACTACCCCCTATTTTGCGCAAACCAATTAATAAACGCTTATTGCGATTTTTTTTTTTTTTTTTTTTTTACGAAAAATATGTAGAAGAATACGTATCGGTCTAAACTGAGGAAAAAAAATTGTTTTTTTTTTTTTTTTTTATATGTTTTTGGGGGATATTTATTACGGCAAAAAGTTAAAATTGTCGCTCTATTTTTGTTTATAGCTCAAAAAATAAAAACCGCAGAGGTGATCAAATACCACCAAAAGAAAGCTCTATTTGTGGGGAAAAAAGGATCTCAATTTTGTTTGGGAGCCACGTCACACGACCGCGCAATTGTCAGTTAAAGCGACGCAGTGCCGAATCGCAAAAAGTGGGCCGGTCATTTACCAGCAAAATGGTCCGGGCTGAAGTGGTTAAAGCATTTAACCCCCCAAAAAAACTCCTGTCAGTTTCTCCCCACCCCTCTGTAAACTGTGACCGCCGTGTATCATGGCTGCTGAGAACATATACCGTGGTCAGTTTACGTGCCTGCTATCTGCTGTCCTCTTTGCGCCTGTGTCCTCCTCCCCCTACTACTGCTCTCATAGCACTTGTATACATCATCAGCACTGCCTCCTATTGCAATGTCCCCCTCTGAATGATGTATAAATGCTGTAAATACCTAATTTAAGAGCTGAGATTGTGATCACGTGACCAGCCAGCTCTCTCCTCTTCCCCTCCATACTGATGTCAGCAGGGGAATCTTGGCCCCGCCCGCTGCATCTCTCAAAAGAGGAAAGGAGAAAGCCTTGTCAGTCACGTGATTGCAACCTCTTCAGTGAAATAAGGTATTTGCAGCATTTATTTTTATAAATCACACACAGCGGGGGATACTACACTAGGAGGCAGTGTGTATGGTGTATACAGGTTAGAGTGACTTAACCACTTTAATGGCTAAGTTCATTTTCTTTTTTCTGCATTCCAGCTCCCTTGTGTACTAATATACCATTAATGTACCTCAGTTGCAGAAGAATAAAAGCTTTCTTTGATTTTTAGAACAAGACCTTACCTTAGCCCCTGGTGTGTTCCATAGAAAAGTTCATGTAGATTTGGAATGCGAGAACCAGTGAGGCCCCTTTCACACTGGGGCAGGAGGTGCGGTGGCGGTATAGCACCGCTATACCGTCGGAATTGCAGCTGTATTCCGGAGCCAGCGGTGTGGTTTTAACCCCAGTTAGCGGGCAAAAAAGGGTTAATACTGCCAGCAATGCGCCTCTGCAGAGGCGCATTGCCGGCGGTATTACCGCGGTGTCCCATTGTTTCCAATGGGAAGGAGCGGTAAACACACCGCTTCTCTCACCGCTCTAAAGAAGCTGCTGGCTGGACCTTTGGAGCGGTCCCGCCAGCGCATCGGGCTTTCACATTGAGACTGCAGGGCAGGAGTTTTTCAGGCGGTATTTAGGTGCTATTTTTAGCGCTAAACTGCCTGAAAAACTCCTCATTGTGAAAGGGGTCTAAGACCGAGGAAGCAGTTTACCAGCTAACCTCATTATCACACACACCCTTCACTTATCAACTATGTTTGCACAACAGCCCCGACATCACTCTACGTGCGCGCATTTGCCTGGCTTGTCAACGTAAGCTGCTATGTTTGCACAGCATTCCCAGCATTACTCCAGACTGGCCCAGACCACATGCTAAACTCTCTGAGGCTGCATGTGGCCCACAGGTCGGACACCCCTGATGTAGTGCAAGGGCCTGCCTGATTGGATACAGAGTGAATGGATAGGTAGGTGGGTCCTCCTATTCCATACTTCTGGTAAATCTAAAGAGAACAGATTGTATAGTGTGTTGCCACCTTTATACATGTACATAGGAGGGAGTAAGATACGAAGAAAGAGGATGGATAGCCGCACTCCAATGACCAAACGGTTGTCTTTTATTCAAAAAAACACAGCAAGTACATCACTTCACAAGGTGCAACAAAGGAACAGGTAGATAGCCGACGCGTTTCGCACTGAGCTAGTGATTAATGCCAGCACCCACGGTATCCTGAGTCAGTCCATCTCTACATAGTGACCCACCTGGAGCGGTGATCCCTTCTCTTCTACATAGGAGGGAGTGTATGGAGACACTCAGCTGTCAGGTCCCATTCACATAACGTGTCCCCCCAACCTTTTTTATTTTTTTTCTGAACGTTTTCGCTCATCAAACATGGGGCAGCCATTCACTAGGGGCTGCCCTATGCGCAAAAAACACCCCAAAGAAGCGCCAGACTTTTTTTTTTTTTATAGAGTGGATTGTGTGGTGTTTATTTTTTACTGCCCTTTTTTTTTTTTTTTTTGCTTTTGCAGCTTGTTACACAGCAGATGTGAGTCTGCTACCTATGCCATGCTTGTAGTGCCATTAACATTTTAATTGAGCTGCAAGTGTAATGCATGTTTTCAAAACACACTGCAAAGCATGTGTTTTCTGTGCACTACATTTAGAAATGAACAGATGTGAATGGAGTCTTATTGTTTTTGTGTAAACACACTATTTTAACGTTCAGGCCCCATTCACATCTAGTGTAGTGGGAACGTACGTTTTTTTTTTAGCAAATTTTTGCTGCAAAACGCACACGGCAGCTCATTTCAATGGACTGCACTAATGTGCGGTTTGCACATTTTTTTTACTGCATGCATTGCTGCATTTGTCACTCTTTTATTTTTTTTCATATGTTAATTTTATGTTTATGCAGGTAACCGTACACTATACAATTTCTGGAAGATCTCGTTTTTAGATTTACCAAAACTATATAATGGGACAACAGACCATCTATCTAATCGGGTAGGAACTTGCACTACATAGTTGATTGTACAATCTCCTTTTAGATCTACCATCCCATCAGCTTGTATAATGTATGGTGATGCTTCTCCTGTTTTCATTGCTACAGTTCTGCTCCCATTGGCTGCTATCTGATTGCTCAGCTACTGCACACTCTGCCAAATGAACAAACTATGTAAGATAAAGGAAAGGTTGTGTATTTAGTAAGAACAGTTATTGCTCATGAATTTCAAAACCATGCACATGCAGAGATGGTGGGAGTGATGAGGTCAGCTGGTGAACTCCTTCCTGTGTCTTAACTGTCGCTGCCCAGGAATTAATGAAGGATTTTTTTTTTTAATACCAAGTTGAAGGCTGAGATATGTCCACTTGATCTCCAGAATATATATCTCCTCCTCCTTTAACTGACAATTGTGTGGTTGTGCGACCCTGTACCCAAATAAAATTTGTAATTTTTTCCCACAAATGGAGCTTTTTTTTGATGGTATTTGATCACCTCTGCGTTTTTTTGTTTTTTTTTTGCGCTATAAACAAAACAAGACTGGCAATTTTGAAAAAAAATTATATATGTTTTACTTTCTGCTATAAAACGCATTCAATAGAAAAATGTAAAAAGATCAACTTTCTTCATAAATTTATCGATTGGTTTACGTCAGGGGTCTCCGAACTTTCTAAACAAAGGGCCAGTTTACAGTCCTTTAGACTTTAGGGGGGCCAGATTAGGGCCATTGAGAGTAAAAAATGTCCAGGTGTCCAGTGGGAGTAAATAATACCATATCTTTAGTGACAGTGGGAGGACTAGGGCCCCATCGTTGGTGTTAATGAAAAGAATTGATGGTGTCAGTTGGAGGAATAGTGCTCCATTGTCTCAGCAACAAGAATTATGCCCCATTTAAATTGGATGGAATAGTGCCCCAAGGGCCGCATTAAGGCAATCAAAAGGCCACATCTGGCCCCAGGGCCGCAGTTTGGAGACCCCTGGTTTACGTTATAGTGTCTACAAACTATATGGATTATTTATTTATGTGTGTAATGGTGGCGACCAGTTACTTATAGCGGGACATGTGATATTGCATCTGACACTTTGTGGGAACCAGTGACGCTAATACAGTGATCAGTGCTAAAAAAATATGCACTGGCTGGGAAAAAGTTAAACATCTAGGGCGATCAAAGGGTTAACTGTGCCTTGCCTGTGTTTTTGTGTATACAGTGAGCTGCTTTCACTAGGGAAGAGATCGATTACATGCATTCCCCCTATCAGAACTGAGATATGCCTTGTTATCTGTGTTTTACTGATGGTCAGCAGGTGCTGGATGACATTGATTGCCCGCCACATGTAGATTGGCTTCTGCTGTAAATGATCACAGCTGAAGCAGGTGGAAGTGCAGGATCACGTGTGTGTGTGTGTGTGTATGTATATATATATATATATATATATATATATATATATGATCCTGCGCACAGCTGCAGCCCTGTAGCAGTAAAAGGCCTATACGGCAGTCAGCAAGTGGTTAATGGTACCCAGGAAAGATGGAATTTGGAGGGGAAAAACAAAACAAAAGTGTGAAGGTGGCCTTTAACCCTTGTGATGCCAGGTCTGTACATCATGTAGACTGGACAGAGGGGGTTAACACAACCGCTGTCTACAGCCACTGAGATTGTGTGTTTATCTGACAAGTAGACTCCTGTCTGTCGGATGGAAGCAGTCTGGTGGCTGTGCTGTCGCTCGATTTCTTCCACACACACACTCCGTAATGCGTCCCCCCACCTACTCGTGCCCCCTTAATGTATCATGGGCTCCGCTTGCCCATCTGTGGGCCTGGGACCAGCTTGGTGGGTGCCACCAGATAGGGGGGAGGGAGCTAGTGGACTGAATCACCCCTGTTCGAGAAATGTTTTCTATTCCACTGCTTATAATTTTCTCTTCACTGTAATAGAAAATGATCGATTTGACCCCACTAACCATTAGAAAATCGAAGGAATGTTCTTAGGATGAAAATTTTTGAATGAAAATCTTTGTGTATGTATGCACTATTTTGTCTACTGCTCAAGCTGGATTCCTTGGAGTAGAGCTGGCATTTTATGCTGATGATATTCTTTTAACTGCTATGAACCCTAAGGTTTCTCTGGCAGAGACTGGGGGAAAAAAATGGCACAGTTTGCCAATTACAAAATAAAAAAGGCTAATGCCTTGTACATACGGTCGGATATCTGATGGAATCTAATCCGCTGGATTTTTTCATCTGATATACGATGAAGCTGACTTTCATCAGTCTTTCCTACACACCATTAGTCAAAAATCCGACCGTGTCCAACGCAGTGACGTAAAACACTACGATGTGCTGAGAAAAATGAAGTTCAATGCTTCCGAGCATGCGTCGATTTGATTCTGAGCATGCATGGATTTTTCTCTGATGGAGTTCTACACAGACGATCGTTTTTTTCTATCAGTTTTTTATCCATAGGAAATTTTTAAAACATGTTCTATTTTTTTTTTACCGATGGAAAACAAACCGATGGGGCCCACACACGGTTTGTTTGTCGGATGAAAACGGTCCATCGGTCCGATGGAATGTTTTGAACATAAAGCTTTCCTGCAAGAGAAGGTAACGTGGCTGCAAGCTGTCTTCATATTCCAGTAGAAACCTCACCTGTTAAAATATCGGTCTATAAATATTATTTTAATGCCACTGCTGGACTAGTTAGCCCATGATGTAGATGGCCCACTTAGGTTGGGCTGGGTTAATAAATTTGAGGTGAATGTGCTCCCTAAGTTGTTATACCACATGTAAATAGTACTATTCTCTTGCCTAGCGCGGGGATGTCAAACCCAATTTTGCTGCGAGACACGTTGGCATTATGGTTGCCCTTGTCTGGCTTTTTTTTTATATATATGGAGTTGGTTCAGGAACTACGACACACCAAACCGCATTTAACGATGTTGTGGCTAAATTGCACTTGACCCAGGTTCACACTGATGCGGGTTAGTTAGTTCAGCTGGACTTGCACGATTTCAAACCGGCAATGCAGTCCGATTTCAGGGGCAATTTGACAGACTTCTGCGTGGATTCATGCAGTACAGGAACTACATTTGGGAATCAGTGTGACGCCACACCGGTTCGGACATTGCTACTGCCGGCAATGGCCGCCGATTTGACATGTGGACTAACAGTTGGAAGATCTTCAAGGGGTAATAAATACTAAGTGCATTATGTGCATAATTCAATGATGCACTATATACAGTGTGCAGTTTCAGGGGTGCACTATGCACAGAGTGGGATCGCAGTGCGGCTTACCACGTGATGCGCCATCTCGCACTGCACCTCTTTTGTCCCCAGCATGAGTGCAGAGCAGGCAGGGATCTGTGGTGACTTCTGTGTTTACAAGTTACAGTGGTAAGCGGAGGGCGAGAGGCAGAGGTGACAGAACACAGTTCCTCCATGTTCCAGCTTAAAAAAAAAGCCCTGGGTGCAAGGGCCACATGAAAGGACCTGGCAAGCCGGATTCGGCCTGTGGGCCTTGTGTTTAATAAATGTGGCCTAGAGCCCTTTCCAGTATATTTAAAACCATACAGATTTGGTAGATGCGTGGTGTAAATCCTCGTACACACGGTCGGACATCCAACAAACTTTCCCTTGGATTTTTGTCCGAAGGGAGTTGTCCGGTCACACCCATAGCATACACACGCTCAACAAACACGAACGTAGTGACGTTTCAACGTACTGACGAGAGTTTAAAAGAGGAAGTTTAATTCTCCGGCGTCACCCTTTTGGGTTCCTTCTGCTAATTGAGAGTTAGTAGAAGTTTCGTCTGTGTGCATTCGCGATTTTCAGTTTCGTGCAATTTTGTTCGTTTCTGAACGTCCGTTCATCAAGCAGACATGTTGCGCAATGGGGTTGTGCTAACTTGACCCACAAAAAATAAAATAAAAATATGTTTGATTCATATAACCAAAATACACTAATCCAAAGTAAAGACATTTGTTTTTACTCCGTCAGTATCACCAGCAAAGCAGCTTTTAGTATTATCACATTATAAAGAAGAAGAGAATGTGCGCTGCTTTTCTTGATTTCAGCTATGACAAAGCACTAGTGCGAAACGCATCAGAAGTCGGGTTTTTATTTTATTTTGCTGTGACTTGTAGTGCTGTCCTTCTTTTAATAAAGGCTACAATTTGTTCAGAGTGCGGCTGTCCAGAGACAATTTTTGTTCCTGCTTTGCAAATTTATTACATTATTTTGATAAGGTATCTGGGCTTTGATATGAGTATTAATGTTCCCCTATCCTTGTATGCGTGCCTAGGAGAGACTTTTCCTTTCCCATGACACAAAGACGCTCTCTCATATCTAGGAGTTACTCTTACTCCTTCTTATTTGTCGTTATACACAATTAATTATCCACTATGTTATAAGCGTTTGAAGCAGTTGCTTTCTGGGTGGCCATCTTACGACTAGTGTTGAGCAGAATATGCCATATTCGATTTCGCGATATATCTCGAATATATATTCGAATATTCGAGATATATTCGCTAAATTCGAATATTCGTGATATTTTATCGAAATTAAATGATTGCGATTTTTCGCTATTGCGAATGCGAAAATAATTGCGATTTTTTGATAACTGCGGTAGGAGCACTCTGATTGGCTCAGAATATTCGTGATATTTTATCGAAATATCGCAACATGCGAATGCGATATTTATTGCGCAATTTCGACAAATGCTGTAGGAGCGCTCTGATTGGCTCAGAATATTCGTGATATTTTATCGAAATATCGCAACATGCGAATGCGATATTTATTGCGCAATTTCGACAAATGCTGTAGGAGCACTCTGATTGGCTCAGAATATTCGTGATATTTTACAATACAAAATAATTGCGAATATTCGGCAAATGCAGAAGGAGCACTCTGATTGGCTCAGAATATTCTTGATATTTTACAATACAAAATAATTGCGAATATTCGGCAAATGCAGAAGGAGCACTCTGATTGGCTCAGAATATTCTTGATATTTTACAATACAAAATAATTGCGAATATTCGGCAAATGCAGAAGGAGCACTCTGATTGGCTCAGAATATTCTTGATATTTTACAATACAAAATAATTGCGAATATTCGGCAAATGCGGAAGGAGCACTCTGATTGGCTCAGAATATTCGTGATATTTTACAATACAAAATAAAAAGTGTTTTGCATTGGTGGTGATTCTTTACTCTATCCATCTGTCACAGCCATTTGTCAATCAAACACCTTGAAGATTGAACACGTTCATGCTGCATGCTTTGGACTTTTTTTCACTTCACATATCAAAGACATTTTTATGAAAGATTATTTTTCTATTATTGGGACTATATTTCTTTATATATTTGTTTCACTGTGTATTTCACAAGTTATTTGCGCTTGCTTATTTTATAATTTGCCCACATGTCTTGTCACTAGACATATTTTTTATTCTTGTAGAGCGACTCCATTTTCTGTCTTGTATTAATTTATGTTGTATAACATTTTTGAGTTGCTGCTGTATTCTCCCCTTTTTTAAGGTATGCGCAATTTTTTCCTTCTTACAAAAAATAATAATATCAAACATACAAATATTCATAACATACACAAAGCCCCCCCCTTTTGCATCAGAGACAATCAGAGTTCTCCTACCACAGTTATCGAAAATTCGCAATCATATTCGCATTCGCAATAGCGAAAAATCGCAATTTTTTTTTTTTCAATTTGGCAATATAAAAGGATCGCCTCAGCTTAGCTACTCGGCTCAGGGTCTCTAATCATACCAGCAATGCTTTTAGACGTCGATAGGATGTGATCTGTTTTAAAAATCAAATTGAAAAAATGCGAATATTCGGAATTGCGAATATTCACCGCGAAATTCGAAATATAGCGCGATTTCTCGAATATGCTATATTCGAGTCGAATATTCGCAATGCGAATATTCGTGAGCAACACTACTTACGACCTCTCGTGGCGGGGTAGGTTTCACATTTTCAAATTGACTCTTCTTCCTAAAACTGCAAAGAGAAAAAACAGCTGTTCGCGGTTCGTCTCCATTGGCTGACCTGGAAGAGGGGAGGGGAGGGGGGGGGGATGTAGTGAGCAAGGAGAGAATTGGTTTTCAGAACGGAACACATCTGCGAATCAGATGAGTTCCCATAGAAGATAATGTGCAGACAATTCACACCGCAATACCTAGAAAACGCACACGTTTTTTGTGCAATGCGCAGTGCGAATGCCCCGCGGATATGTGAACCAGCCTCATTAAAATTAATGTATTTTAAAATGTTATGCGAATTGGATGCAGTGTAAGCCGTATCCAATTCGCATAGGTGGAAACCCAGCCTGAAAAAAAAAACCAACAAAGAATAGGACATACATCAAAAGAGCCTATTAAGCATACCCAGGCTCAATAGGTCACTAGGACCAGACTAACTATACACAAACAACTATGTATCAATCCCCCCTGCAACTCGCCCATCCACCCAAAAGTAGGATAAAGACATTTCCACAAAACCAGTCAATATCAATATGAAGGTGAAATCTTAACCTTCTCCTATATCATCCATCAGGTGCACCTTTCAACAAGCATCCCCTCTTGTCAAAACTACTTGCATGAGCCATAGAACACCTCATCCAACAGTTGATAAATCCGCCAGCCAACCCTGCCAGACCTTGTCAAACTTACCCTGGCATCCCTGAGTAGCATATGTTGCTTTGTAGAAGGGTAATGATTTATTGACTATACCCTTCCAAAATGCAAGTAACAATGCATCAGATTTTTTCCACTATAAGACAATAGTATTCCTTTGCATAGAATAGAGTAATGGATAAAAACATCCTCCACCAACCCCAGAAGACAGACTGGGATGGTTAGAGGGACCGGCACCAATAAAGTTTTAGGGCAGCACAACAAGAGGCTGGATTGGGTACAGTTGGAGCACCACGCCGTCTCGTCCTATACAATTGATTATTGCTATGGCACCCCATTAAAAATAGACCCTTAATACAGTCACCTACGTTATCGCACTCCGGGTATGGACATTAGGGCATTTAAATGGTGGATGGACAAAGGTCTGTATCGTATCGCCCACTTTTTCACACACTGCAGGCCTTTTTATCTCATGGTCGTTCGGTCTTAGGCCCCGTACACACGACCAAACATGTATGCTGAAACTGGTCCGCGGGCCAGTTTCAGCAGACATGTTTGGTCGTGTGTGGGCGCGAGCGGGCCGAATTCCAGCAAACATTTGCCCGCCGGGCCTTTTCCCAGCGGACAAATATTCCTGGACGTGTTTTAAAACCGTCCGCTGGAATCCTGCCCGCTCGGACATGTACGGTCGTCAGTACAGACCTACCGTACATGTCCAGGCGCCCGCCGTCCCTCGCATGCGTCGAATGACTTCGACGCATGCGTGGAAGCCTTTAAATGGCAGGCCCGCCCACGTCTCCGCGTCGCGGCGACGACGCGGACACGCCCCGCGTATTGTTTACGCGCGGACTTCTGTACGATGGTGTGTACAACCATCGTACAGAAGCCCTCTGGCAGACATGTACGGTGAAAACGGTCCGACGGACAGGTTTCACCGTACATGTTTGCTCGCGAGTACCCGGCCTTAGAGATGCCTCTTTTAGAGAGGTTTTGTTTTTTCCCCAAATATCTCACTTTTTACACTCTATCTGGCCCTGTTAATGAACAATGGTGTACTAAAGACCAGGGTACGAGAAGTGGTATTTCTGTGGTGTACGAGTTGCTGCTCACCCGGTTCAGAAACAACCATACATGCTGGCTTGGGAGAGGGACCTTGATTATGAGGCATACAGTAGAATAGGTAACTGTTAGCGCAAACGCATAAGTAAATGGGGATATAGCAATGAGTCTGTTTAAAATAATAATAGTAACAGGCAGTTCAAGGGTTAAAAAGCAGATAATATGGCTGGTGGATGGCGGCTGCTGTCCTCAGAGTGCCGACACTGTAGTAAACAAGAAAGGGTAGAGAAAAAAGAAGCGCTACCTAAGTGCAGTATTAAAAGAGTCTTTTACTGACACAAATATCAATCACACTTACAGGAAAGGAAGCAAAGGAAGGTTCATCTGTAAAGATCCTGTAGTCCTTGTCCCGGGTCCATGGGCTGCACATATATAGAAGATGCAGAGTCTGTTTTCCTCAGGCTTGTCCTGTGGCCATCAAGGTGCTGATTGGGCTACGTGCTCGGAGCCACTGCTTCTTCTATTGGCCTATAGGCCAATAGAATGAGCAGTGGCTTGGAGCGCATAGGCCACTCAGCCCCTTGCTTCTCCTGTGTGACCCCCCCGGAAGTAGTCACATGACCCGTGATGTCACATGCTTTCCATGCTGGACCAGGCCTCATCCTGATGGCCACAGGAAAACAGACTCTGCATCTTCTACATATGTGCAGCCCATGGACCCAGAACGAGGACTACAGGATTTTTACAGATGAGCCTTCCTTTCCTGTAAGTGTGATTGATATTGGTGTTATTAAAATAATCTTTTAATACTGCACTTAGGTGGTGCTTCTTTTTTCTCTACCCTTGACCTTAATTATGAGGTTGATCTGGATTCCTTGGCATCTCAACTCCAGATTTCCTATAAGTGTGTCCTGAATGTTTCATTGATAGAAGCTAGCCTTAAAGTCATGACCAGATACTACGATTCCTGCAGAGTGTTTTCTAAATTGCAAACTGAGAGGCTCTATGATGCATATATGGTGGTAATGCCCTAAACTTTGGGATTTCTGGAATAGGGTGTTTTCTATGCTCCAGAAGCTGACTGGCTTGTCTATTGAACAACAGCATAGTTTAGCGTTACTTAACCAGTTTCCACCTGAGTGGCCTCGTCTATTAATGCGGCTGGTGTACATCATTATCCAAGCTGCTAAGATAGTTATTGCAGGGTCATGGAAGTCAAATTGTGGATTATGATACATGAAAAGGTTGTAAGTATTGTCAATGACCTTCAGTCCCTCTTTGAACACACTTGGGAGCCTTGGTCAAAATATCTCAATGTTCCTCTTTCTCAGGTCGCCAGTTTGGTAGGGTCTCTGGGCTCCGTTTTGCCTCCCTTGTCTCCCCCCCCCCCAACCTAGATCTTAGTTCTTTTTCTGGTCTCTCTTCTCTCTGACCTCCTCCCCCCCTTTCTTTTTCTTCCATGTTGTTTCTTTATTTTTTTTGGCGCTTTTCTTTTCATGTGATTTTGGCTCGCGAGTGCTTTGTATTTTTATTTCAGTGCAACACCTGGTGTTTATTGGGATCATCTGCATGTAATAACATTCCTAAGATGGTATATTATGTGATAAGTCCATGACTTGACATAGCAGAAAAACATATTATTTTATTTGTTGCCACATTTCATTTCAGTGGAAAGTTTTTTTTCATAATGGGATTTCTGAACTTAAGCTCTGAATGATCATCTTCTGGTGCTGCAAATTTGTATTTTCTACTATGTTACCTGGAACTGTGATGCCCACTTGTTGTTATTATTTTTTGCTTTGATATAAATAAAAAACTTTTGAAAGTTAAAACCATACAGATTGCATTTGTCTGGCAGTGAAAACCCTTCTAAAACCCAAAATGTTGATGTGGCTAAAATGGTTGGAGGTAAAAAACTCCTTAAATCCTGTATGCTACTGTGGACAGACATAGACATACACCCGCGATAGGGCCGTGTTTGTCCACACAGGGTTGCACAGGTGTTCTTTGTATCCCTATGCAGGCAGCCCCATGAATGAGAAGTGGGATGCAACAGCTGCAGGGACATAGCCGCTGCTCCCAATTTGACATCCATGAAATGTACCCGAACACACACTGTCTGGACTGCTTCTGTTGAGCGGCAATGGTCATAGACGGTTTAAAATTCAGTCCCTTCTGAACCAGCTGAATTTCGGTCCATCTATAGGCAGCTTAAAATTTCCACAAATCATAGAATAAAGACTACTCAACACGTCCACACCCTTGTTTGTATGTTTTTGCTGTTATACGAGCGTCGGTCATGGCTGCATCCGCTATGCCTAATGGGAAAATAGAGAGTAGAGAATAATAACATGCACACTGCAATGCAAAGTCTCTAAAGTCATGGATGAGCCAGTTTGGGGTGGAGGAGCTTGATTGGCCTACACAGAGTCCTAATCTTAACCCGATAGAACACCATTGGGATTAATTAGAGCGGAGACTGCGAGCTAGGCCTTCTCCTCCACATCAGATCATGTATGCGTAAAGGCAGGCATCCCAATACTGGCAATATAGTGTATGTCACATTCACAGTCCATATTCCCATCACACACGTTCCTGGAATGAACTCCTAAGGTACTGGGTGCTATAGCGACCGCCAGCTGGATACTGGAACCTGTACGATAATGTAGATATTCACCAGTACACCTGGATCATCAATTTCGTCCAAACAATTTTTATTAAAGATCACATCACAAAACAGTGTAGTGCAACATTTGAGCCATGCATGACCACTTCATCATCACATGCCTGATGGAGGGATTCTGCGTGGCTCTGAAACATTGCACTACACCAGGGATATGCAATTAGTGGACCTCCAGCTGTTACAAGTCCCATGAGGCATAGCAAGACTCTGACAGCCACAAGCATGACACGCAGAGGCATGATGGGACTTGTAGTTTTGCAACAGTTGGGGGTCCTTTAATTGCATATCCCTGCACTACACTGTTTTGCGATGTGTTCTTTCTTTAATAAAAACTGTTTGGACAAAATTGATGATCCATGGTGTGCTGGCAAATATCTACATTATATATCACATTCAGACATCTATTTAGCACCTTCAACTCTTGTACCTGTATACCCTCAATGGACCAGGACATTTTTTACATTTCTATGGGCCTGTTTATTTGGTGATACACTTTTTTATTACTTCATTTGACAAAGTAACACATATATTGTTTCTTGATGAAAAAAATCAAAACTTACGCTCTTTTGACAATATTGTTTTGCAAAAAGTAGTTTAATTTGTATGGAATCTTTAAACAAAGTAAAAAAAAAGCATTTTTCATGTTTTGACTAGGTGTTAGTTCTCTAGGAAAAAAGAACCAACTCACATATGATAGCATGTAGTTGCCATCATCCCATAGTACTACAAATATATCGAAAATACCTCATGAAGTGGGATTGTATAGGCAACGAATAAAATTTTCAAAAATATATATGAAAAAATAACAATTTATTACAAAAATAGTTACAACATGTACAAAAAATATCTCGAGCATTATAGGAATATACATAGTACAAAAACAAAACATGGATGATGCAGATACTGTCCGGCATACGGTACCATCACCATAAGGGAGGTAAAGTTGTAGCTGAAAGGCCGACGCGTTTCGAATGCTACGCATCCTTCATCAAGGCATAAAACAAGTATTGCATCTAGAGTAGAGCAAAAAATATTTTAAATACATTCACATTAAATCATTGTATTCTCTCCATTGAAGTGCAAAAGCACATACACATCCTCTTCCTCGAGTAGGGAAAAGGCATAATTAACAATGAAGAGGACTCACCTATTGCTTAAAAAGCTCCACGCCCAGGAGTGTGGGGCAGAAGGCCCCCGGGTGTTCAGGGACGCCGATGTCTCCTATGGCAGGTTGCACCATTTAAAACAAATCCCCATTTGAATGTCACTCATAGAGTGGATAGAACCAATTGGTTCAATTTGGGTGGTGTTTTTGCAGTCCTATATAAAGGAGATATATCAAAGACTTGTGTCAAAAATAATAACCCAGCATTTGAGCCTCAAAAAACTGGTTGGGAATTGTATTCCAAACCGTTCATGGAAAACTCACCACCAGTAGTTTGAAGTCTTTGTATCCAAAGAAGGGGAGAGCCGGGTGCAGGTAAATCCTGAAAAGATTTGGGTTGCCCAGACAGATTCCCCTTGGAGAGGAAAGACAGCTCCTTGTTCTCCTACATATGGAGAGGGAATGACACCACCCAACCCTCTTGGCCCTCCTTAAGTACTTACCTTAACTGTATTCAGGTGCTGTAGTCCTCCCCCTCATCACCCATCAATTGAAACATGTTATTCCTGAGAAGCCATGTGTGGCTCCTTATTGTTTTCAAGCAAACCGCCGCTGTTACAAGGCGCATTGTAGCGCCGTCATTCAGTGTATACCGATCCGCGTCATTTCCGGGACCGGAAGTATCGCCGCGGCCATTTTGGTAATGGGATTCGAGTGCCAATCGATTCACCGTTGTGAATTGCCATTCGATTGCCACTCGAATGCCACCCCAATGGGACTAAGTTGTCACTCGACTCGCCATCGCGAATTGCAATTGAATGGCAATTCGATTGCCATACAATTCGCCCCCGTAGCCATTTTATTGGTTGGTTAAATCAGGGATATCTGAAAACCTCTCAGCCGGATCCGGAAGTTCCCCGGCGGCCATTTTACAAAAGGGCATAGACCTGAATTGGACGTTTGATTGTATGTCTTGTTAGAGAGTAGCAACTTGATTGAAAAGGGTGCAACTATAAGGGGTGATAGTAGGAGGATAAAAACGTTCAAAAGATGACCTTGATCACAGTTTGAAACAGTCATCATAAGGGCAAAATCGAGCCCAAGTTTGTGTGCTTTTTTCTCCCAAAGGTCTCCCAGTGGTTCATTCAAGAACTACAGGAGAATAGTGCCTTACCATAACACACACAAACTTGGGCTCGATTTTGCCCTTATGATGACTGTTTCAAACTGTGATCAAGGTCATCTTTTGAACGTTTTTATCCTCCTACTATCACCCCTTATAGTTGCACCCTTTTCAATCAAGTTGCTACTCTCTAACAAGACATACAATCAAACGTCCAATTCAGGTCTATGCCCTTTTGTAAAATGGCCGCCGGGGAACTTCCGGATCCGGCTGAGAGGTTTTCAGATATCCCTGATTTAACCAACCAATAAAATGGCTACGGGGGCGAATTGTATGGCAATCGAATTGCAATTGAATGGCAATTCGCGATGGCGAGTCGAGTGACAACTTAGTCCCATTGGGGTGGCATTCGAGTGGCAATCGAATGGCAATTCACAACGGTGAATCGATTGGCACTCGAATCCCATTACCAAAATGGCCGCGGCGATACTTCCGGTCCCGGAAATGACGCGGATCGGTATACACTGAATGACGGCGCTACAATGCGCCTTGTAACAGCGGCGGTTTGCTTGAAAACAATAAGGAGCCACACATGGCTTCTCAGGAATAACATGTTTCAATTGATGGGTGATGAGGGGGAGGACTACAGCACCTGAATACAGTTAAGGTAAGTACTTAAGGAGGGCCAAGAGGGTTGGGTGGTGTCATTCCCTCTCCATATGTAGGAGAACAAGGAGCTGTCTTTCCTCTCCAAGGGGAATCTGTCTGGGCAACCCAAATCTTTTCAGGATTTACCTGCACCCGGCTCTCCCCTTCTTTGGATACAAAGACTTCAAACTACTGGTGGTGAGTTTTCCATGAACGGTTTGGAATACAATTCCCAACCAGTTTTTTGAGGCTCAAATGCTGGGTTATTATTTTTGACACAAGTCTTTGATATATCTCCTTTATATAGGACTGCAAAAACACCACCCAAATTGAACCAATTGGTTCTATCCACTCTATGAGTGACATTCAAATGGGGATTTGTTTTAAATGGTGCAACCTGCCATAGGAGACATCGGCGTCCCTGAACACCCGGGGGCCTTCTGCCCCACACTCCTGGGCGTGGAGCTTTTTAAGCAATAGGTGAGTCCTCTTCATTGTTAATTATGCCTTTTCCCTACTCGAGGAAGAGGATGTGTATGTGCTTTTGCACTTCAATGGAGAGAATACAATGATTTAATGTGAATGTATTTAAAATATTTTTTGCTCTACTCTAGATGCAATACTTGTTTTATGCCTTGATGAAGGATGCGTAGCATTCGAAACGCGTCGGCCTTTCAGCTACAACTTTAGCTCCCTTATGGTGATGGTACCGTATGCCGGACAGTATCTGCATCATCCATGTTTTGTTTTTGTACTATGTATATTCCTATAATGCTCGAGATATTTTTTGTACATGTTGTAACTATTTTTGTAATAAATTGTTATTTTTTCATATATATTTTTGAAAATTTTATTCGTTGCCTATACAATCCCACTTCATGAGGTATTTTCGATATAGGTGTTAGTTCTCTAATAAAGTACTTTTGTTGTAAATAAAAATATACATTTTAGTCTACAAATTGTCTTGTTTAAAAATGACATTAAAACCATGTTTCTGGTACAAAACATGGCAAAATTATTAGCGAATGAAAAAAAAGCCTTTGTCAAATTTTGTGCATTTTCCTGTTTTGCAACAAATCTTTTGTTAAAAAACAGAAAATAGTAAGTGTAAAAAAATGGTTAAATAGGAATACATAAAAAAAAAAACACACACACACACACACACACACACAAACTTGTAAGGTTTCTAAGTAAAGTCAAGCATAAAGCAAAGTTAACACCTTTGATCTATAGTAAATACAAATACATTTTTAATTTGCATTCAATGACAAGCAGACTATCTGCAAGAACAGTGACTGCATTTTTGCTAAGGAATAGCGGCGGTAGGGAAAGATGCAGCCGCTTTTTGGATATCGGCTTAATGTATCTACAAACTTGTTCTACAGCAGAGATACCTAATACGTTCAAGGTAAAGCATCATAGTGGCAACCAAGGAACTAACATTCTGAAAGGAAGAAGTTAGTAGTAGCTGCCTACATAATTTGCTCACGACAGAGATTGAATGAAGAGGTCAGGTTCGTGATCTACAGCTCAACACAGGCGTGATAAATATTAGTAAAAATTAAATATATGTCACAACAAATGCCTGGAGAAGGCAATGCAGACAAGCATCACATTTATGTATATTGAAAAAGTCTTTAAAGTTAGTTCCTTCATTGTGCATATGAAATCTATGTCCAATTATACGTCATTCTCATCAACTTCTACTGGAGGAGGAGTGTTACGGCAGATATGTGAATATAGAGCAGTAGGACCATTCAGTACACCAGTTTCTGAGATACCAACCATTAATGGACCAGGTACATCCTGAACAAGGGAGTATCGTGACACTTCACAGCAGATGTTGTATTTTTCCTCAGATTCTCCTTCTTCAGTCTCTGCTAAGATCTGAAAGTCCCCAAAACGAATCATGAACTTAGTTGGGAGATCCACTTTGTTTAGGTAGCTTAGTTCCAGGCCATCAACATACAGTTTTGCTCTCTTGCTGAGGTTTTTAATTTCAAAGGCCATTTTGGAGCTGTGCAAAGGTTTAAAAAAATTAAATTCAAACTGCAGGCGGGAGACTTTTGTGTTCAGCAACTTGAACTTGCACACGTCCCGCCCAAAGATAGCGGCGTCTTCGGCTCTTAGTTCCTCTTTTCTGCCCAAATTAAAGGCACTGAAGATCCTTGAGTCATGTTGAAGAAGAGGATGGTACATTTTCAAATGCAGGCAAGTAAGCGTCTGCTCAGTGTCTACATCATTGGCCACCCCTGCGCCCGCCATTTCTAACTGAAAAACACAGCATCCATAAAGTTCATTAGGGGTGTGCACGCAAACAGTTTTATATAAAGTGTAAATATAATGATTGTGAGTGCAATAAAGCAAAGTGCAACATTTCAAAGCGTTTCAGGTAAATAATAAAAACTGTCTTATCTCAAGTCAGGATCTTATCTGGTAAAAACAGTCTCTTCCTGTATTGCCTATTAGTGTGTTTCTTAATAACATGCCGTACACAGTAAAATAATTTATAGATAGGCTCCCATAAATTACCCAATAAAAGCAAGTATTACTTATGATATTCATTCTGTTTATGTACTAGATGAAGATAACAAGTCCCTAAGGGTGTCATAGATGCTTGCTATCACAAAGGATGCTTTGACAACTTGCTGGAGACCTTTCTTGAAAATGCACAATTCCTTCTTTTGCTATGTAGTACAGAAATGATCAAAGTATCACGTGTGCCCTGTTGCCACCGTAGGGCGAGTATCGTGGCAGGTCCTATCACAGAGATGATTTGTACACGGACAGGCAAATATATTTTTAATTGTTGTTGTTGGAAGATAAGCAACTACTCATCTACAAATAGCGATTATAAAGTAAAACTGGTCAAATTATTTGTTCCCATTAGAAATTTATTTTCTCATACCTTAGATTTTAACAGGTAAAGATTTCAAGTTGGGATATATGGGGATCCTGAAACTACTACATTTTAACTGTGAGAAAACTTTGCTAAAAGAAGTTTGTTTGTTTGGCAGGTTGTATATTTTTGGCTGGGTTAATGCTTCCATTTAGTCAAATGATTTTGGTGTATGTTAGGCCCCTTTCACATTGAGGAGTTTTTCAGGCGGTACAGCGCTAAAAATAGCGCTGCTATCCCGCCTGAAAAACTCCTGCCCAGCTACCTCAATGTGAAAGCCGAAGGGCTTTCACACTGAGGCGATGCGCTGGCGGGAGACAAAAAAAAATCTCCTGTCAGCAGCATCTTTGGAGCGGTGAGAGGAGCGGCGTGTATACCGCTCCTTCACCGCTCCTTCCCATTGAAAACAATGGGAAACCGCGGCAATACCGCCCGCAATGCGCCTCTATATAGGCGCATTGCGGGCGGTATTAACCCTTTATCGGCCGCTAGCGGGGGTTAATACCGCACCGCTAGCGGCTGATTTCCACGGCAATCCCGGCGGTATAGCGCCGCTACTTTTAGCGGCGTTATACCGCCACCGCGGCTCCCGCCCCAGTCTGAAAGGGGCCTTAGGGTCATGTAAGGTGAGCAACTCTGTCACTCGCAACACTTTAGCAGCAAGGAAATAGCTAAAATTGAGCCCAATTAGCAATAGTTGACGGGACATGAATTGTTATTAGTAGAAAGGAAGCATTGTCTGTATGACAAAATACCACTGAAAGTAACAACTGAGCTCTTTCAGATGGATGGACTCTGCAAGCGGATCCGCCTGCTCAAGAATCTGATCCCCGCTGAACAGGTGGATGATAGGTCAGTGTCTGCTCTGCTTATGTAGAGGACACAGACACAACCCACTTTCCTCTATGGGCCTGTCCATTTCCATCCGACTGTGATCTGATCTGCCAGATGGATGGGGGGGAACAGTTCCCCATTCGTTTTTAGTGGATAGGATATCAGCAAATATCAACGGACACATGTTTGTTGACATCTGGCGCTCCATAGAGGGCAGTAGATGGCCCGATCAGGTCCCCCTGTCAGTTCTTTTTTAAGGTGGACCCAATCAGGCCATCTATTGCCCTCTATGGAGCGCTGGATGTCAACGAACATGTGTCCCTTTATACCCGCTGACATCCAATCCACTAAAAACAGATGGATGGGGAAAAGTCACCATCCATCTGGCAGGTTAGATCGGATACTCCTGTGTGAAAGGGGCCTTAGATAAAGAAAGTTGCATTTTAGTGGATATTTTGTGTCAACATTTAACTGCTGAACAAACTGTATATTGGAGCTCACTAGTTCTTAGATGTGGTGGCTGCAAAAAAAAATTTTAGGCTCTAGTTTCACCTGGTGGTCTGGGCAGTAAGTCTAATATTATTATTCAACTTCCTTAAAGCTGTCCAGCAAAAGTGTCAGAGGGTTGAGACAAAACATTGTAAAAGGCTAAATTTTTTTAATTAAAATAACAAGCATATCATACTTACCTGCTCTGTGCAATGGTCTTGATCAAAGCAGCCCCCCTCCTCCTCTTCTTGGGCCCCCGCCCACGCTCCTGGCTTCTCCCTCCTGCAGAGTGCCCCCACAGCAAGCCGCTTGCTATGGGAACACTCATATATGCTCACTCCTGAGCCCTGCTCTGTGTGTCCATAATACACAGAGTGGGGCTGTGGCTGGGGCAACCCCCCCCCCCCCCCTCACTGGCTCTCATTGACAACAATGGGAGCCAATATTACTATTGGTAATATTACAATTGGTAAGTAGTTCATAAAACAGAGAGAATATTTTGGGGTTGATTTACTAAAATTAGAGCGTTCAAAATCTGCTGCAGCTGTACATAGAAACCAATCAGCTTCCAGATTTTTTTGTCAAAGCTTAATTGAACAAGCTGGAGTTAGAAGCCGATTGTCTACCATGAAGAGCTGCACCAGATTGTCCACTCTCCAGTTTTAGTAAATCAACCCCTTTGTACTTAGGCAGGCCATACATGGGTCAAATTCTGAAAAAATTTAATAGAATTCGAGTATTTGGGCATGTCGGAAATGTTTATATATAAATAATAATGTTTGAGAGTTCCAAGTAATGTTCTTGCAAAAAAAGAAAAAAGATAATGTAGGAGGGAAATGCCAGAATTGGCCTGGATGTACAGTGGTTAAATTGTTGGAATGCTAGTGAACTCCACCTACATGAAGAAGTTAGAAACAATGTATTCTAGTAACTAGGAAAGTTTGGAGTTTAAGTCCTCATGCACACCGGCCATTTGGCTATCTCTCCTAGACGCCTTTCCTCCTGGCAGCTGTGTTTGGGCAAAAAACAAACAAACTCCTAAACGTATGTAATGCATTTGGGCACATCAAGCTCTTGGGCGTTATTCATTTCTGACCACTGAATGACTTAATGCCCCAGTGCTGAACAAGCCTAACGTTAACACACATTTAGATGCATTTACCCTTGTCAAGCTTTTTTTCCCGCCAAAACAGTACTGCTCCTTGATGTGCTGGCAGTGGGATTTTTTCTGCCACTAAACACCCCTGCCTGTAAGCTCCTCGAAATACCTATATAAACACACCACATAAGCCAACATGCATTTAGAGACAAAAAAAAAAAAAAACCCCAGACGCCCCTAACAGCAGTGTTAAAACATCCAGTGTGTGTGAGGTGTAAAGATTATCTACTTTTTTGGGGGGGTTCACACACAAAATGGCGGTCCTCTGCGGTGCATTTAACGTACACACATAATAGCGCATTGTGTTAAGCCTATTCATTTAAATAGGATGACAAAAAAGCGTGAACTACGTGTATCATCACAGGGTGATGCTGTGGATACACAAGTAACAGTGCGCCAACGTCCCGGTATTGTTTAGAAGAATAATTTCCAAAGTCCATATCTTTATTCTAATTTCTTCTAAACATTTGAATAGGATGCCAAAAAAGCGGACTAAAATTTGACACGCACCAAGTAAAATAAGGCACAGGAAGGAGGAAGGGTTAGAGAGTTAGTCTACCTTTCTGACCATGTTTCCAGCTCCAGCGTTAGGGCTCATTAATAGTGGCATTGCCGCCTGAAGAGTAATCCGCAGTGAATTGCTTTTCATAGAGTGGTGCAGGTGCAGCTGACAGGCATTCGGAAGGCAACACTGTCACTTCCTAAATACCTATAATTTTTTGGAGACAAAAAAGATGCAGGTTTTTATGGAAGAAATTGAAAAATTGCCCCAGTAGACAAGCTGATTAGCTGCAAAATTCAACCAGGCAGGGCTGCCCAAGATATTGCGCTTTGCGGTGTGGCAAAAATGATCCCTGTGCATAAGTGAATGGGCTGCGCTGCATCCCCGAGCAAAACACTAGGCTCACAACACAGTATTCCCACTCAAAAACCTCTAGAATTTCAAAAATTCCTTAAAATTGCCTGCACCCATGAAATGGCAATAAACTATGGTACCCAATTGGCAATGGTTTAAAAGGAAACAGGTTATCAGTTTTGAGTTAGCCCAAAATTATGGCTCTAGAATTATTGCTCTCACTTTGATATTTGCGGCGATACCCCACATGTGTGGTGCAAATGCTGTTTACATGCATGTACAGTGATGAAAATAAGTATTTGAACACCCTGCTATTTTGCAAGTTCTCCCACTTGGAAATCATGGAGGGGTCTGAAATTGTTATCGTAGGTGCATGTCCACTGTGAGAGACATAATCAAAAAAAAAAAAATCCAGAAATCACAATGTATGATTTTTTTAACTATTTATTTGTATGATACAGCTGCAAATAAGTATTTGAACACCTGAGAAAATCAATGTTAATAGTTGGTACAGTAGCCTTTGTTTGCAATTACAGAGGTCAAACGTTTCTTGTAGTTTTTCACCAGGTTTGCACACACTGGAGGAGGGATTTTGGCCCACTCCTCCACACAGATCTTCTCTAGATCAGTCAGGTTTCTGGGCTGTCGCTGAGAAACACAGAGTTTGAGCTCCCTCCAAAGATTCTCTATTGGGTTTAGGTCTGGAGACTGGCTAGGCCACGCCAGAACCTTGATATGCTTCTTACAGAGCCACTCCTTGGTTATCCTGGCTGTGTGCTTCGGGTCATTGTCATGTTGGAAGACCCAGCCTCGACCCATCTTCAAAGCTCTAACTGAGGGAAGGCGGTTGTTGCCCAAAATCTCGCAATACATGGCCCCGGTCATCCTCTCCTTAATACAGTGCAGTCGCCCTGTCCCATGTGCAGAAAAACACCCCTCAAGCATGATGCTACCACCCCAATGCTTCACAGTAGGTATGGTGTTCTTGGGATGGTACTCATCATTCTTCTTCCTCCAAACACGGTTAGTGGAATTATGACCAAAAAGTTCTATTTTGGTCTCATCTGACCACATGACTTTCTCCCATGACTCCTCTGGATCATCCAAATGGTCATTGGCAAACTTAAGATGGGCCTTGACATGTGCTGGTTTAAGCAGGGGAACCTTCCGTGCCATGCATGATTTCAAACCATGACGTCTTAGTGTATTACCAACAGTAACCTTGGAAACGGTGGTCCCAGCTCTTTTCAGGTCATTGACCAGCTCCTCCCGTGTAATCCTGGGCTGATTTCTCACCTTTCTTAGGATCATTGAGACCCCACGAGGTGAGATTTTGCATGGAGCCCCAGTCCGAGGGAGATTGACAGTCATGTTTAGCTTCTTCCATTTTCTAATGATTGCTCCAACAGTGGACCTTTTTTCACAAAGCTGCTTGGCAATTTCCCCGTAGCCCTTTCCAGCTTTGTGGAGGTGTACAATTTTGTCTCTAGTGTCTTTGGACAGCTCTTCGGTCTTGGCCATGTTAGTAGTTGGATTCTTACTGATTGTATGGGGTGGACAGGTGTCTTTATGCAGCTAATGACCTCAAACAGGTGCATCTAATTTAGGATAATAAATGGAGTGGAGGTGGACATTTTAAAGGCAGACTAACAGGTCTTTGAGGGTCAGAATTCTAGCTGATAGACAGGTGTTCAAATACTTATTTGCAGCTGTATCATACAAATAAATAGTTAAAAAATCATAAATTGTGATTTCTGGAATTTTTTTTTTTGATTATGTCTCTCACAGTGGACATGCACCTACGATGACAATTTCAGACCCCTCCATGATTTCCAAGTGGGAGAACTTGCAAAATAGCAGGGTGTTCAAATACTTATTTTCCTCACTGTACATGTCCAATGTGAGCATTTGCATTCATGGGGGTGCTTTAAATTTTGTTTAAATTATTTTTATCTATTTCATTACAATTTCGTTTGGGGAGCTGACAGGTTCTCTTTAAAGAAACATAAGGGGTTGATTAGACCCCAGTGTCTATCCTGTACTCCACTGCAGCTAATCAAGCACAGATAGTGCTTGATTAGCTGCCTCCCTGGCTGCAGTAGCTGAGGAATGACAACCGTAAGCCTGGAAGTAACATAATACACACACTTCTGAGTTCATTCATTGCAAATAGGGGCAAGGATGATCCTCAATCTTTTCATGCACATTGTGGTCAGGCAATTTACTGTGGCTCCCCATAGGAACAGGAGAGAAAGGGAACCAATGTGGCTGGAAATAGAGGTGGGTGGGCAGCACATTCTTGGTACTGTAAACGTGATTAGATGGCTTTACAGTTGCCTGGATCACTTTTACAGAAAAATTTACCACAGGCGTAAAACAAGAAGAAGAAACTCCTTGTATACCAGCCGGTTTAGAAATACGCCTTAGTAGACACAGGGTTAAGGGGGCTGGAAAATCACCTATTTTTGCCACCACCAACCACAGGTGTAAACCAAAGCTGACCATTCCTTATACAATTTCTGTTAAGGTTTGACCTCATATTATAACGTTTTTGGTAAATCGAAAGGAAAATTGTACAACAGGATTGTATAATGTATAGCCAGCTTAAAAGAGAAGTATGGTATTTTTTTTATTTCCTATTCATACTTACCTTGGTGAATGCAGCATCAGACTGATGCTGCATTTGTCCCCCGGCGTCTCTGCACTGAGAACCGAGCCACCGAAAACTACCGATGGCTCGGTTCTCACTCCTCCCCGAGCAGAGCGATGCTGACTGTCAGTCAGCATAGCTTCTGCTCTACTTCTCCACGCTCATTGGAGCACTGAGCAGTGGACGGGCGGGGAGAGGCCGTCTCAGCGGCTCACTGAGACTGAGCTATTGATCAGGGCAGCTGGCGGATCCCGACTTGGAAGTCTGTATGACGTGCCGCCCCGACTGATGGCAGTGACGTCAGCAGAGAGTGAACTTCAGACCGCTCTCTGCTGAAAACGGGTCACAGGAGTGCAAAACAAATAGCACTCCTGTGACCCAGAGAAGAAGCCCAGCTTAAAAAGCTCAGGCTGGACTTCTCCTTTAACCACTTGCTTACTGGGCACAGATACCCCCTTCCTGCCCAAGCGAAATTTCCGGCACTGCGTCGCTTTAACTGACAATTGCACAGTCGTGCGATGTGGCTCCCAAACAAAATTGGCGTCCTTTTTTCCCCCACAAATAGAGCTTTCGTTTGGTGGTATTTAATCACCTCTGCGGTTTTTATTTTTTGTGCTATAAACAAAAAAAGAGCGTGAATTTTGAAAAAAAACCACAATATTTTTTACATTTTGCTATACTAAATATCCCATAATTATGTTTTTTTTTACTAGTAATGTCGGCGATCTGCGATTTTTATTGGGATTGCGACATTATGGCGGACACATTGGACACTTTTGGGACCATTCACATTTATACAGCGAGCAGTGCTATAAATATGCACTGATTACTGTATAGATGTGACTGGCAGGGAAGGGGTTAACACTAGGGGGCGAGGAAGGGGTTAAATGTGTTCTCTACTAGTGATTCAAACCGTGGGGGAAGGGGACTGACTGGGGGAGGTGACCGATCTGTGTTCCTATGTACAAGGGACACAGCATCGGTCTCCTCTCCCTGACAGGATCCACGGCCCTGCTCAGTTACTGGGCAATCGCGGGCACGCGCATCGGGTTCCCAGAAACGCGGCTGGTGTGCGCCCCTTAGTGGCTCTGCAAGACCAGGACATAATATGATGTCCTCTTAGAACAAGAGAGCTATCGTGCCGCCGTCAATTGACGGCAGCCGGTAGTAAGGAGGTTAAAGTGCTTGTAAATTGTATGCATTACGGTGAAAAACCTTCTGGGCTGCAGCTACCCTTTCCTGAGCCCATCTGATCCAGTGATGTGCACAAGCGCAGTGGCTCCAGCCGCTGTCTCTCTCCTCATTGGACAGATTGATAGTCAATCAAATCCAGTGACATGGGAATGAGGGGATGAGGCCGAGTGTGTCAACGGACGCAGCAGCAGGACTCGGGAGGGAGCATGCATGTGTTCCCCCAGGGTAAACAGTTTTCCGTGGGGGGGGGAACCAAATAAAGAGGAGGGGCCAGGAGTGCCAGCAGGGCACCCCACAAGAAGAGGATAGCGGCTGCTCTGTGCAAAACAATTGCACAGAGCAGGTAAGTATAGGCTTTACAACCCCTTTAAGCCTTACTGGATCCAATAGTTCTCCCTGGAACACCCTCTGCATTTCTGAATTTGGCATGGCTGTGCATAGCTCTGCCCACACCACCACGTCATTCAATCACAGAATCTGGGAATGAAAAGACTAGGAGTGCCATCTTCCATGATGGCAGAAGGACTTGTAGATCTAAGGGCGCTTTTACACTGATTCAGTGTGCTTTTCGCACTCCACATGTGCAGCTCTGTGTACCCGATGGTTTTGTGCCCTTGTCATAGATTTTTATTGCATCAGGTGGTTGTGGTGCGTTTTCTGAATATGCACCAAAACCGTCTGATGCCATTGAAGTCTATGGCGAAAGCCCACGTAACCTGGTACACTGCACTGCATATGTGGCGTGGTAAAATCGCACTGCATCAGTGTAAAAGGAGCCTACATGGAACACAGAACTTAAACCGATATTTCCTCTAGCCTGGTCATGGAAAGTCTGGTTCTGAATGAACGCACGCTCATTCCTAATAAGAAGTATTCAGCAGGCAGTGCAGTATGGGGGTTGGTGGAGCCATGTCTAGGAGACAAAAACAGCTGCTTCAGCTATGTTACTTCCACAAACACCAGAAACATGCAAAAAAAAAAGGGGACTTCCCACTAATAGCTTTGGTTAAGCAAGACTTTACTTTGGAACGCACCCATCATTGTATTACATTGTACCTCACAGCAAACTTGTGAAATGAGTCCCGCTGAACTGACGCTGCCTGGGTTATGTTTGTATGTGTCATACATTTCCTCAGGGGGAAGGGGGAAGGGTGGAAGTGTCTCCCCCCTCCACATGACTGCCGGGAAATTCCCATATAGTGCTGAACTAAGTAGAGACAGGCGGAGGACATGCTGTAATGCTTTGTATTTAGAACAGACACCTTTTACAGCTCCCTCAATGTAAAGATTTCTATTTATTACAGCGCAAAAGTGTTTTTTTATTACAAAATCTGAACACAGCTACATTGTTTTCAAAGGAGCCATTCACACAGGTGTGTAAACATGCACTGCATTCAGATCTGTAACTCAGAATCCAAAAATCTGCATCCAAGAACATGCGTTTTACACACGTATACATGGTTGGAAGCACGTAAATTAAGCCTAACCCTCGATTCACATCCGTGCGCGAGGCTGCGGGTATCACAGCAATTCCCACACCCGCAACCACCCGCAGTGAAAAACGCACTGCTCTGTGAAATCGCCCCGGGGCTGCCATTCATTCTGAATGGCACCCCGACACATGTAGAATCGCAGTGCGTGTGTGGGAACCGCAGGGAAATGGCATGGTCAAAGAGACCATGCCATTTCCCTGCAGGGCACGTTTTTGAAATGCACCTTGAAATGACCGTGCAGAAAATCTAAGGTGTGAACCTAGGTCCCCTTGTCACTTTCTCCAGCCTGTATGACTGGGGAAGAATCTAATTCAGGGGTCTCCAAACTTTATAAACAAAGGGCCAGTTTATTGTTCTTCAGATTTTAGGGGGGCCGGACTGTGGCCAGTGGTAGTTTTCCAGGCATAAACATCACCATATTTGGTTAGGGGAAGGAATAGTGCCCCATCATTGGTATCATTGGGAGGAATAATGCCCTATTATTGGTGTCATGGGGAGGAATAATGTCCTGCTGTTGGGTGTCAGTTGGACGAAAAGTGTCTCATTACTACAGTAAGAGGAATAGTGCTCCATGGGCCAGATAAAGGCAGGCGAAGGGCCGCATTTGGCCCCAGGGCCACAGTTTGGAGACCACTGATCTAATGCAATGTGATCTACACTTCATTACATTTAATGGAGGGCAGGGGAAACATCAGGGGTCTAAAAGACCTGGCATCTCATTAAGAAGAGAACATGTCAGCAAAAAATCATCACATAGAGGACTTTGTTCCAAATTAAAGCGGAAGTAAACCGTGGCTGTGGCATATTATGAAATACCTCCCTTGGAACCAAGCCCTCCAGCGCTGTGCCGTCGTCGCTGACATCTTCCCCCAGTCTTTCTTCTAGCCCACATTTCCGGCAGGAAGCTCCAAAGGTCAGGCAAAGTATGCCAGACCTTCAGAGCGCATGCGCTGGTGACATTAATTTCTGCATCCAAGGTGAATATCTCCTAAATGGTGCTCGTTTAAGAGATATTCATTTTACCTACATGCAAGCCTTATTATAAGCTTACCTGTAGGTAAAAAAATGACCAAGCAGGGTTTACTATCGCTTTAAGGAGAGAGAAAAAATGTAAAACTGTATAAAATGAAAGTCTCATTCCAGCACTTAAAATCCCACCAAAATTTTGTAGCCCACATACGAATGTAAACATGCATCGGGGGTTTCTATGTTTATTGCACTACACGTTACACATTGCCACGCATGTGAGAGAAATAATTCTAGGCTCGCTATTCACAAATAACTCTAAACTTATGACCGATAGGGGCTTTTAAATCATCGCCTACTGAAAATATAGGGTACTGAAGTCTGTCGCCGTTTCACGGGTGCACCTAGTTTTGAAGCGATTGTAAACCTTTGTGTTTTATTTTTTTTAAATAATAAACATGGTATACCTCCACTGTGCAGCTCGTTTTGCACAGAGTGGCTCCGATCGTCCTCTTCTAGGGTCCCTCGTCAGCTCTTGCGGCTCCTCCTCGCATCAGATAACCCCCCTAGGAGAGGCGCTCTCCCAGGGGGGCGATTACCTTGCGGGCATGCTCCCGAGTCCAGCATTTGCCTCCCGGTGTCTGCATTATTGGATTTGATTGACAGCAGCAGGAGCCAATGGCTGTGCTGCTATCAATTTACCCAATCAAGATCCGGGACCCTGTGCAGAGAGGGAGAGCACGTCTCCGCCGAGGGAAATACAGGACTCAGGTAAGTAAAATGGGAGGGCTGGGGGGCCAGTCAGTGAAAGAAGTTTTTTCACCTTAATGCATAGGATGCATCAAGTTGAAAAAACACAAGGGTTTATAACCCCTTTAAGGGCTCTTTCACACGGAGCGGACCGTTTCTGGGTCCGCTCCGTGTGTCTCCGTCGGCTCAGCGGGGATCCCCGCTGAGCTGTCGGCGGATAGGGCGGTCCCCGCACACAGTGCAGAGACCGCCCTGTCTCAGCTCCGCTCTGCCCTATGGGGAACCGGATGCAGACGGACCGTCTGCATCAGTTCCGTTCCGCCGGACGGAAGAAAAATAGGGGTTTTTTTTTCGTCCGAAAACCGGACCCCGACGTTAGCGGATGCTCCATCCGCTAACGGACGCGATCCCATAGGGATGTATTACAAGTCCGTTAACGGACTTGTAATAACGGACAGGCGGAGCGGACGTCTGAAAGGGGCCTTAGGCTTGACTTGTTGGGCATCTTATTTACTTGAGGCAAACTCATCTTTATATTTATATATTTAATTTATTGTGCTTATAAAAATGATCTTCAGAGTCTTTTTATTGACATTTTGCACTTTCTAACCTGTTGCACTAATATCTTGTAACATAAAAAATTGGAACTACCACTATTTTTTTCTGTTGGGTGTCTGCTTTTAGAAAATATATATAATGTTTTATATAATCTTCAGGCCTAAAATTATTTTTATGAACCAAATTTTTTTAAAAAATACCACAAAACGGCTCTGGCAGCGGGAGGGTTAAACCAACCCCAATCCCTAACGACAGACATGATTGCATTTCAAGCAATACTGAATATAGCCTGGCTGCCAGAAGCACAGAAAGCATTGGGTACTGACACTCACACCAGCCTGCCTGCTAAAATGTGTGCGCACTGGAATGTGATGTGTAGGGGCAGCGAGGAGACAAGTGACGTGCTGTTAAGACACATTGCACCGTTTTCTTTTTTTAAACTGTGTGGAAGTGTCACGCAATGGCACTTCACCCAATTCTATGATGTCGTGCCGAGAGTTTTTCTGTATAAAAATGCTAGGAGTACTACTGTTTTTTCAAGTCATCACCAGCACAGAGCTTTACCTAAGGAATGTTGTAGCTGTTACCAGATGTTTCTAAATAGAGTACATCTAGCGATTTTTTTGAAGGGATATTTCTGAATAACTAGGGGGCGTGGCCTGGTAATTAAAAAAATGACATGTGGTATCCCAAATACCCAGTGACCCTGGATCTTTTAGAAAGGGGGTCTAGTACTATATCAATGATGTAGCATGCACCAAAAACAACTGTCTGTAACAGATGTCAATGTAAATCGCAACCTGAAATCGCAAGAATTAGTATAGAAACTACTTTCTGAAATCAGTGCAGCGCCGCAGATGCAACGTTGCATCGATTAAAATGGTGTCATTGACGCCATTGTCAAGTCGCATGTCAAAACGCTCCAGTGTAAACCAGGGCTCAAAGCGGGAGTTCAACCGAAAAACAATTTTTAACATTAGATTGAGGCTCATTTTGTCAAGGGGAATCGGGTGTTTTTTTTAAAATCGAAGCAGTACTTACCGTTTTAGAGAGCGATCTTCTCCGACGCTTCCGGGTATGGGCTGCGGGACTGGGCGTTCCTATTTGATTGACAGGCTTCCGACGGTCGCATACATCGCGTCACGAGTAGCCGAAAGAAGCCAAACGTCGGTGCGGCTCTATACGGCGCCTGCGCACCGACGTTCGGCTACTTTCGGAAAATCGTGACGCGCTGTATGCGACCGTCGGAAGCCTGTCAATCAAATAGGAACGCCCAGTCCCGCAGCCCATATCCGGAAGCGGCGGAAAAGATGAATGAATGAATGAAAAACTTATATAGCGCCGGACATGCGAACTAACTCGCCTCTGGACGCCGGGAGGCAAATGCTGGACTCGGAAGAAGATCTATTTCTAAGATCTATTTCTAAAACGGTAAGTACTGTTTCGATTTAAAAAAAACCACACGATTTCCCTTGACAAAATGAGCATCAATCTAATGTTAAAAATTGGGTGAACCTCCACTTTGATGCCGCATACACACCATCACTTTATGTGATGAAAAAAAACGACATTTTCTGTGAAGTAAAAAACGAAGTTTTTGAAACTTCAATTTTCAAAGACGAAGTTGCCTACACACCATCGTTTTTCTCACAATGCTCTAGCAAAGCGAGGTTACGTTCACCACGTTTTTCCATTGAAGCTCGCTTCATAACTAGCTTCTGGGCATGCGCGGGTGTAAAAACGTTGTTTTAAACGACGTTTTTTGCTACACACGGTCAATTTCTGTGAAGTAAAAAACGACGTTTTGAAAAACGACACATAAAATTGAAGCATGCTTCAATTTTTTTTGGTCGTTTTTCAGAAGACATAAAACGACGTTTTCCCCCACACACGGTCATTTAAAGTGACGTTTTTAAAAACGTCGTTTTTTTCATCACATAAAGTGATGGTGTGTACGCGGCATGAGAGGCAAAGAAAAAAAAAAAACAACATTACAAGTGAGTTTTTGACAGGAGTTTTCACAGAAAAAAAAATGCTAAACATTCATAAATGCAAAGAAAATTTTTCTAAGCTGGAGCAACAGTGCGGAACGCGACTTGTCAGGCGGCTGAGTCGCCTGACGAGTCGCCCCCTGTTTGAACCGGCTCTAAAGTACTGCATAAACTATAAAATGTAAATGTTAGTGCAAATATAAAAAGTATCACAGACAGTACTCTGTTGTTTTGTTGCAAGTGTACAAATACGGCTACAATCACCTGTATCGCGCACCCAAACACGCAGAAGACATGCGTAGAGGTCAGATTATTAAAAATCACTTACCGGCTGTTCCCAGTATCAGCTCGATCACAATGTAAACCAGACTAGAGAAGTGTGAGTGTGTAATCAGAGAGCAGGCTGACTCAGTGTGTATAGTCCTGCCTTTCACATGAGCCCTCCTATTCCCTGCACACATCCTGGTCTCCTCCCTCTCTCTATTGCTGTCTTACTGGAAGTCAGCTGAGTAACACAAGTCAGGATCAGGTTGGTTATTATATTCTCCTCTTATCTGCTTTTCTCTCCTGTAATAGTCCCATTGATCTCTGGGCTTATCCAATGATCTTTGGAATGTTTAATAGACGTCCCTAGGCAACAATCATCTGCGGAATCGTTCTGTCCGCTCTTCCGGGATTGCCCCTTCCATACCTGACGTCATCAACTCCAGTGTCCAATCCAGGTATTTCAATACTGACACTTGTGGTGCGTTTACATTTAAAGCTGGACTCCACGCACACCGATAAAGCTGACCATACACTATACAACCTGATTGTACAATCACCTTTAGATTTACCGTCAACTATGCAGTGCAAGGTCCTGTCTGATTGTATTGCTTTGAATAGATTGTTTAGAGTTGACCTCATAATAGTTTTGGAAAATTTAAAGTGGAAGTAAACTCTTATTTTTCTACTTGTACCTACATGTATGCCTATAATAAGACTTACCTGTAGGTACAGTGAATATCTCCGAGACATTCACACTGCATGCAGCCTGTGACGTCATCGGCACATCACCAGTCAGGATAAGCTCCGGCGTGTTCGCACAGCCTACATGCAGAGCCCGCAGAAAGTCGGCACATTTCCCGATCTCTGCAGCCGAGCATCGAGAAATGTCTCACTGCCTGTGATTAGCGCAGTGTAGTGCCGACTTCCTGGTGGGCTCTGCATGCGGGGTGTGCGAACACGCCAGAGCTCATCCTTAAAGTGGAGTTCCACTCGTTTTTTTTTCCCCCCAAAAATGTTAAAATAAAATAAAAAAATAGAATTTTTTTTTTTATACACACCTGAAAGGGCGGTTGCTATGCGGAAGTAGCTCTTCTGCCTCGTCCTCCATCTCGGTGTCGCGCTGCCTTCTGGGAACTATGGCCCAGATTCTCAAAGGGCTTACAATGGCGCAACGCCATGTACGCCGTCGTAAGTCCTAATCTGGGCCGTCGTATCTATGCGACTGATTCTTAGAATCAGTTACGCATAGATATCCATTAGATCCGACAGGCGTAAGGCTCTTACGCCGTCGGATCTTAACTGCAATTTTTTTTTGCCCGCTAGGTGGCGCCTCCGTCGTTTTCCCCGTCGTTTTCCCCGTCGAGTATGCAAATTAGCTAGATACGCGAATTCCCGAACGTACGCGCGGCCGACACAGTAAAGTTACGACGTTTACGTTAGGTTTTTCCTAATGGGGCTGGACGCCATTTACGTTCACGTCGAAACCAATGGCGTCCTTGCGACGTCATTTGGAGCAATGCACCCTAGGATATTTTACGGACGGCGCATGCGCAGTACGTTCGGTGCGGGAACACGCTTAATTTAAATGCTACATGCCCCCTACCCGCCTATTTTGAATTAGGCGGGCTTGCGCCGGGTGATTTACGCTACGCCGCCGCAACTTTACAGGCAAGTTCTTTGTGAATAAAGCACTTGCCTGAAAAACTTGCGGCGGCGTAACGTAAATGAGATACGTTACGCCCGCCCTAAGTTACGCCATTCTACGAGAATCTGGGCCTGTGTGTATGCCAGGAGGCAGCCGTCCATTCACAAAGCGTTGCGCAAGTCGCGCATGCGCAGTAGGAAACAAGCAGTGAAGCCATAAGGCTTCACTGCCTGTTTCCCTTAGTAAGGATGAAGGCGCCAGGACTGAGTGATCGCCATTGGGGGACCGACATCACGGGCGACTAGGACAGTTAAGCGTCCTTATTAAAAGTCAGCAGCTACAGCGTTAGTACCGTAGCTGCTGACTTTTAAAAAAAAAAAAAATCGCGGGTGGAATCCCGCTTTAACCACAAGCTGCATGCAGTGTGAATATCTTCTCATACTAGCACATTACGCCTTTACCTTGCAGGGTTTAAAAGAAAAAAAAAAGTGCAGTTTGCTACCGATTTAGACCTGGTTTACACCTATGCGTTTTTTGTGCATTTTAATTTTGCAGATTTTCACTACAGAACATGTTCCATAGGAAACCATGTTAAATGGACTGTAGTGCAAATCTGCAAAAACCACCAAAAATGCATAGGTGTGAACCAGGCCTTCAGGGAGATTGTATAGGGATTGTCAATTGTATTGCCAGTTTAAAGTAGTATTAGGCAAATGTTTTGTTTCATTTTGGATAGAGTTAAAGCAGTTACACCCAAAAGTGGAAGCTCCGCTTATCTGCTCCCCCCTTCCGCTGCCACATTTGGCACCTTTCAGGGGCGAGAGGGAGCGGATACCTGTCAAAAAAAACTCTCCCACTTCCATGTAAGGGCGCCGCGGCAACCCACGTCATTTACGGCTGGGAGGCACACACAGGTCCCAGAAGACAGCGGGACCATTCAGAAAGCGCAGCAGGACTTGCGCATGCACCGTAGGAAACCGGCTGTGAAGCCGCAAGGCTTCACTTCCTGTTTCCCTTAGTAATGATGCCTGCACCTGCACCCGGAGTTAATCGATGGGTCAGCTTCAGGTGCCGACATCATGGGCTCCCTGGACAGGTAAGTGTCCTTATATTTAAAGTCAGCAGCTACAGTATTTGTAGCTGCTGACTTAATTTTTTTTCTTAATACAGGCTTTAATTCTAGTACACACAATCAGAAAATCAGATGAAAAATACCGCTTTCGAAACGATCGTACGATAATCTGATCGTTAGTACACATCTTTCGAGAGCCAATCGTGACCGCTCATGCAAAATTATCTGAAGGGTCAAACACGAACATTTTAACCAGATGCCGACTGCCCCACACACATTTACTGCGGCAGGGTGGCCACTCTGGGGAGAATTATGTACCTGTTCATAATCCCGCACTTACCAGGGACTCACTCCCACTGTGATTGAAAACAGCGGGAGCCAATCAGCAGGTCCAGTGGACGCAATGTCTGCTGGGACCCCCCGATCATTCGGGAGATAGGCAGAACGGTGATCTGCCTATGTAAACAAGGTAGATAGCCATTCTGTGACAAGGGAAGGCTGTGATCCTGTTTTCTTGCTAAGCAGGAACACGGTAAAAACGTTCCCCACACAGTTAGAAAGCACTCCCTAGGAAGACATTAACCCTTTGATCGCCCCTAATGTTAACCCCTTGGCTGCCAGTGCCATTAGTACTGTGACAGTTCATTTTTACTAGTAAAAATAAATAAATAAAAATCCCAAAAATTGGGTTTTTACAAAATGGTTGGTCTTTTTTTGTTTATAGCGCAAAACAAAAAAAGCGGGAATGATCAAATACCACCAAAAGAAAGCTCTATTTGTGGGGAAAAAAAGGACATCAATTTTATTTGGGTACAATGTCGCAATTAACGCAGTGCCATATCGCAAAAAATTGCCTGGTCATGAAGGGGGGTAAACCTTCCGGAGCTGAAGTGGTTAATCAGTATAGTATTCGTCCAAAAAAAAATCAGAAGACCAAGAGCACGCATGCTCGGAGATAAAAGAATACAATACAACAAATGACATCGCTTCTGAAGTTGTTTTCTGTCGTACGAGTATTTTCTTAAAGTGGAAGTCTAACAGTAAAATCGCTACATCTATAGACATCCATGATCTAACACTTAGACCCCTTTTACATCGGGCGTTTTTCAGGCGTTTTGGGCTAAAAATAGCGCCTGAAAAACGCCTTCCCTGCAGCCCTAGTGTGAGAGCCCAAGTGCATTCACCTTGGGGCAGTGCGCTTGCAGTCGTGCGAACAGCATCTTTGGGGCGGTGGAGGAGTATACACCGCTCCTCCACCGCCCCTGCTAATTGAAATTAATGGGCAGCGCTGACGAAAAGCATTCAAATCGATTCGGCAATGGTGCTTTTTGGGCGCTATAGACCCTTTTTTTCAGCCACTAGCGGGGGTTAAAAGTGCCCCACAATCGCCCAAAATGCGCCGCTAAAGGGACAGTAAAGTGCCGCTAAAACTAGCGGCGCTTTACCGCTAATGTGGATGATGACCAGTGTGAAAGTGCTCTTACCTATCTAATCCTATACATACCTTTTTTGAAGCCGGTCCGGTCTGCAGTGGCGGAAGCTCGGTAGAGGATACAGCCGACGACGGTTGTGAAATAAATGGGATGTGACCTCACCCATAGAGTTACTATGGGACTTCCGTTGTCGGCTTTGTCCTCTGCAACCGCCTCCACAGAGAAGCCGCCGCTGAACAGATGGAACACTGGTCCCTTAACAGAGTACCGAGCTTGAGTGATTTAGGTACGCTGTTAAGGGACCAGTGTTCCTTTTGCCTTTACCAGGGGATATCGAGGAGATTGATGCGTGGTGGTATTTCACATTGATTGCTGATTTTAGCCCTCATTGAGGCGAGAGTTCTGGGAGACCAGACTGCTGTCTTTGGTGGAGTTTCATTCCTCTTGGGATTAATGGACACCTCACATTAGCAGTTTATCTACACTTTCATCTTTTGGACTTTGTCACTCTTATTTTCCAGTGGAATCAATTGATTTATTTTGATCACCCTTTTCACTTGCTTTATACACTTATCTATGTGTCTTGAGATTGTAAGGGGTTAGCTCGGTAACGGGGTGTGTGACCCCTTGGATGGGTTCACCACACACTGAATTTATACAGACTGGCAGTCGAAGACGGTTGAAAACAAAGTTTTTGGTTTATTTTTCCATCTTGCTGGAAAACAATTGCAAGCATCCAAACAGCATAAACAAAATCAAACATAAAATAAACCCTGGCCACTCTGGGCGTCTACCTTCCACACAGGAACCTATCTATGGAGTCTGGCTCAGCCTAGTGCTGGGCAGACAGTGCTGGTCGTACAGCACAAAACAATAGTCTTTTGATTTTTATCACACAGAAAAATCATTCCTCTCCTCACCTCCTCAGAAGACTTTCAGTGCTGCTCCCCTACTCACAAAGCCTTAGGAATGATGCAGCCCATTAGTGGTAATCCTTTGGACTATTTATAGAGGCCTTAATTGCCTCATTCTGAACAGCTGAAGTTTTTCAACGGCCTCAAACCTTTCCTGTCTACATTTTTTCAGCCGACGCCTAATAACAATTAGTGTATTGTCTAACAAGGCAGAAATGTATGTCCCGTCCGTGACAACACCCACAGATTTACCTGACTTCCTGTCACAAGATATATAATATTATTTATGTATTATGAATTTTTATGATCATTCGTCTGATATTCTTATCGAGAATTAAAGCGGTGGTTCCCCCTTAAAAACAACTATTTTTTATTCCACTGCCCCCCCACATTACAATCGAATTAAGGCTCTTATTTTTTTTTTGCTGCTGTACATACCTTGATACAGCATCTTCACCCGTGCATCCGGGTTGCGAGTCCCGCGGGAGTGGGCGTTCCTCACATGGTGTTGATTGACGTTTTCCCCAAAAACGAGCTCTCCCCCCGTCGCGTAAGCCGCGTCACGATTGGCGAAAGGAGCCGAACGGCGATGCGCATGCGCAGTATAGCGCCGACTCGGCGTTTGGCTCCTTTCGCCAACCGTGACGCGGCTTACGCGACAGGGGAGAGCTCGTTTTTGGGGAAACCGTCAATCAACACCATGTGAGGAACGCCCACTCCCGCGGGACTCGCAACCCGGATGCACGGGTGAAGATGCTGTATCAAGGTATGTACAGCAGCAAAAAAAAAATAAGAGCCTTAATTCGATTGTAATGTGGGGGGGCAGTGGAATAAAAAAAAGTTGTTTTTAAGGGGGAACCACCGCTTTAAGGAAGCCATACATAATTTTATTTATTTTTTTGTTCAACCAGCCGGTTGAACAAAAATGTTTTTCCTATTCCCCCATTCCCATTTGATGTGGTTGGGGGAATCCTCCCTGCGATGGTACTGTATTCTGACAGCTGAGAACCTTCCCCATCATCGGAATACAATTATTAGTGTTGCTGGCTATAGCCGGTGTTCTGTCAAAATAGCCAACTCGTCAGAAACTCCAACTACTTCATTTCCGGTTTCTTTAAACCATCAGTAATTGGAGATTTGGACACAACACCAGCAACCGAATAGATTCTGGTGCATGATATTATGAGCAAGATTGTTACTCCGCTCTGATACCAGCCAACAAACTGGCCGCCTCCGAGGTGGCGACAACTTTGCCCTCGTTAGCCACTGTGCTGTGAAAACAGCGAAATCTTCCTCTACCAGACTGTATTCGGTTGCCAATTCCTGATGGTTTAAAGAAACCGGAAGTGATATGGTTGGAGTTTCTGACAAGTTGGCTATATTGACAGAACACCGGCAGTACTGATCATTCGGGAAAAACCTGTCAGGCTGGTTGTACACAAGACAACCGATTGATCAACTTATGTTTAACCTGTTAGCACATACATGGATCAAATTTCAATCCATGCATGGCCAGTTTAAAGGAGGGTTATAACCCCTGTGTGTTCTTTTTTTTTTTTCTTTTTCTCCCACTTCAGACTTAACCATTACCGGAGGAAGGTGGCGAGATTTTCCCGCCATTCATTTGCCCAACAAATCTCCTTCTGGTTTTGCATCATATGTGGTAGTTTTTATTTATAAGTTTATATATTTTTTTTTTTTTGTTCTTCGTTTTATTCCTTTTTTCCCCGATCCACAAGGAACAAATAGATACCTGTAGGATACTAATGTAGGAATTTTTTTTTTTTTTTTTTTTAAATAACACTTTAACCCTTTAGTGCAGTGGTCTCAAAGTACCGGCCCGCGGACCAGTTATAAATGGCCCACAGGCAGGGTGGAAGTGAGGGGAGCAAAAAAATAAAAAATAAAAAAATATTTTTTTTTTTTGAGCTGGCGCCATCTGGTGGTGAGCCGTTGGTATTACAAGTTATTACCACCAGATGTGAGCTGGCGCCATCTGGTGGTGGCCGTTGGTATTACAAGTTAAGCATTACAAGTTAAAAAGCAATTCTAATGTCATTTTACACTATTTTCACTGCCATATTCTTCCCTCTAATTAGAACCCCCAAACATTATATATATTTTTTATCCTAACACCCTAGAGAATAAAATAGCGATCGTTGCAATACTTTCTGTTACGCCGTATTTGCGCAGCGGTCTTACAAGCGCACTTTTTTGGGAAAAAATTACACTTTTTTTAATTAAAAAATAACACAACAGTAAAGTTATCCCCATTTTTTTTAATATTATGAAAGATAATGTTACGCCGAGTAAATTCATACCCAACATGTCACGCTTCAAAATTGTGTCCGCTTGTGGAATGCCGACAAACTTTTTTACCCTTTAAAATCTTCATAGGCGACGTTTAAAAAAATCTACAGGTTGCATGTTTTAAGTTACAGAGGAGCTAGAATTATTGCTCTCACTCTACCAATCGCGGCGATACCTAACATGTGTGGTTTGAACACCGTTTACATATGCGGGCGCTGCTCACGTATGTGTTCGCTTCTGCGCGCAAGCTCGTCGGGACGGGGTGCGTTTTCTGGCTCCTAACTTTTTTAGCTGGCTCCTAAATTCCAAGCAAATTTGTCAAACCCTGACTTACACCAGTGCTGGTGGTAATAATGCGCTCGCTGACACCAGTGCTGGTGGTAATAATGCGCTCGCTGACACCAGTGCTGGTGGTAATAATGCGCTCGCTGACACCAGTGCTGGTGGTAATAATGCGCTCGCTGACACCAGTGCTGGGGGTTAATAATGTGTTCGCTGACACCAGTACTGTTGTTTTTAAAGTTTGAAAGTTTGCATGCGGCCCCCCATGGCATATGAAAACTTGTCTTGTGGCCCTCAGGTAATTTGAGTTTGAGACCCCTGCTTTAGTGCCTTCGTAGCCCTTCAACCCCCCTACCCTCCCCTCCCCACCCCGCCCCCCTCCCCTCCCCCTGTACCTCCAGTTTCCTTTCTGTATCTTCTATTCAGTCTTATCTTCTATCTAGTTGCTTTCTTAAATTGTATCCTGCCCTGGATATCTAAATAATCTTACAGACTCATACCCTATGCCCTATGCACCCATTAACTCCGCAAATACCATGGAATGTTTGAACTCTGACCACTTTGACCATGTCTTTTCATATTCCTCTACGCCATCTGTGTCACTTAGCCTTAGGGATTCTAAGTTTTGAATCAAGTTTATTTTGTTGCACCATTCTTTAATGGGGGGACTTTCCTTGTCTTGCCAGTGACTGGCTATTAGACTTTTAGCAGCTGTTAAAAGATGGGGTAAAAGACTTTTTTGATATTGTTTCATAGGTAATCTGATCCTTTGATGCAAGCATCCCCATGGATCATCTGGAATCTCTATGTCCGTTATTTTAGTGATTAACTGTCTAATCCTTCTCCAGAACCACTTAATTTTTGGACATTGCCACCATATATGCGCCATATCTCCGATCTGTCTACATCCTCGCCAGCACATTTCTGAGGCTTCCTTCTTATATTTATGAGCCTTGTCTGGAGTGATATACCATCGCATCAGACATTTGTAATTTAGTTCAATTATTTTACTATTAGCTGACGAGGTATGAACTCTTCTCCATATTTGTTTTAATTCGGGGAGACTCACAGAGGATCCCAATTCTTCCTCCCATTTTTTGATATATGGTGGAATGTCCAAGTGACCCACTTCTATTAGACATTTATACATTTTTGAAATAACTCCTTTCCCTGAATCCCCCTGACAAATTCTCTCCAGGGGACGTAGGTTTTCCACAGATCTATGTGGCTGTGGGAGAGCCTCAAAAAAGTGTTTTAACTGGCCATATCGCCATTCGTTTATCTCTATTACCTCCCCTCTGGCCTTTAATTCCTCATAGGTACCTGTGTGTTCTAATCCAGTGTTTTTTTAACCTTCTTCCAGTCAGGGCACCCTTGAAAAGTTTTTAAAGTCTCGAGGCACCCCAGTCTAAAGCCTGGAATACTTTTTTTTTTATTGTAATTTTAGTACAGCAATCTCCCTGCTGAGCTATTGTATTCTTACAGGGGGACGGTCCCCGCACCAGAACACACTGGACAGTGCTCGCAGGCAATGGCTGATTAGCTGCTGGTTTTCCATCAAATTCGTACTTTTTAAAAAAAGGGTCGGGCACTTTATTTCCTATGTTTCTGCAGGTAGCGAAACCCATTGAAATGAATGGGCTGCCCTACACACAGCACACATCTGTACAGATGTAAATCAGGGGCTCGTTGACACGTGCGGTTGGGGGATAGTAAAACCAAGTGGTTGAGCTTAGTTTTTACCACCCCCAACTGCTCCCTCTTTAGATGCAGTGGCAACAGCCAGGGACGTACACATGTAGTGGCCGCGGCTGGAAGTATACCCCCAGGTGAATGGGGCAGAGTTGCAACCACCTCACAATCAGGTGGGACAGTCTCCTGATCATGTTAACATTGTGACAGCCAATGGAGTAACCATGGCGCATGCGCACATCGTAGGAGGTATCTCGATGGGATACCATCAGCACACTGTAAAGCCGCCCCGCAACAGCAAGACACAATCTGAGAACTACGGTCTCCCCCTGCTGTTTCTATAAGTTTCAATTGTGCCTGTGAAATGGTATCTCCCATTGAGAGATACCTCTTACGATGTGCGCATGCTCCATGGTTACGTCAGGGCAGCTGATCGGAAAATCAGCTGTTGTGCTGTTCTATACGGCGCATGCGCAGTACATCCCGGGCACTTATCGATAGTGGGCGCTTCTCGACTGAACACCGGAACCCTGACAGCAGCTGTCAGAATACCCAAACAATGACTGCATCTAATTGGATGTAGGTACTGTTCAGTCGAACATTTTCTGCCTGGCTCCAAAAATCTTTTGAAAATGTGACTTTTGTTGACGGAGTGGTGCAGTCAGGGACGCCTATGGCTCAAATGTTGTCTGATTCCTGCTGGATTTGAGCCGTCTATGGCAGCTCCTAATCACTAAGGCCCCGTACACACGGACGGACTGTCCGATGAAAAAGGTCTGCCGGACCGTTTTCATCGGACAGTCCTCTGCCGGATTTCTGTTTGATGGTTGTACACACCATCAAACAGAAATCCGCGCGGACACGATACGTGGCCGCGCCGTTGCCGCGCCGTTGCCGCGACGATTACGCAGCGACGTGCGCGGCCCTGGAAGGTCAATGCTTCCACGCATGCGTCGAATCACTTTGACGCATGCGAGGGGTTTGGGCCGAGCGGACATGTCCGGTGAGTCTGTACAGACGACCGAACATGTCCGACGGACAGGCTTCCAGCGGACATGTTTCTTAGCATGCTAAGAAACATTTGTCCGCTGGAAACTGTCCGATCCGCCGGACAATTGTCCGGTCGGCCGTACACACGACCGAACATGTCTGCTGAAACTGGTCCGTCGGACCAGTTTCAGCAAAAATGTTCGGTCGTGTGTACGGGGCCTAAGCTGATCTAATAATTGATTAATAAAGTCCTGTGCAGTCTGTAGACTGAGCAGGGGGCACATGACTCATACCATGATATCACCTGACACCTTGCCACTGATAAAGCTGGCCATATATATTGCTGGTCCGGCCCACTACAATGTCCGATGGAGCCTACACACAGTCGTAATTTCCGACCAAAAGCTCACATCGAACTTTTCTTGTTGGAAATTCCGATCGTGTGTACGCGGCATCAGACAGTTTTCCTGTTCTGGTGGCAACCCAAAATGTTTGTTCATTTTCAGTGACAGTGGTCTCCAGGAAAATTAGGAGCCAATCACCCTAACTAGGTAACTGCAATGAAAACTTAACAGGAGTACTAACCCTTCACCACTCTTTTCAAATCTAAAATAAAAGTTTTAGCTTAGGGTGGTTTCACACTGCAACACTGCGGTTTGCCCACAGCGCGGGTGCAGCGCAGTATACCTATACCAGTGTTTCCCATTAACTTTTATTAGTTTGCGCATTTTTTGGTGCATTTTCTGAAAGCTCTCCAAAAGTCACGCATGCTGCATCTTTGGTGCGCTTTCAGAAAATGCCCCAAAATGCGTGGTCTAATGGAAGTCTATGGGAAACCATGGGTAAATAGCACGTTGATCATGGGCGTTCTGATCCCCCCCCCCCCCCCCCCCCCTTAGATACACTTCAGGCCTCATGCACAGGGAATATTTTTTGCAATCCTGGAAGGCTTTGCTCCAGGGGAGGAAACGGCAGCTTAAAAAATGCGTTTAGGAACATTAAGCTCCTGGGCAATCATTCATTCTATTGGCTATACAGTAAAACCTTGGTTTGAGAGTAACTTGGTTTGAGAGCGTTTTGCAAGACAAGCAACATTTTTAAATAATATTTGACTTGATATACAAGCGATGTCTTGATATAAGAGTAGCGTCACATCACAACTGAGTATAAAAAAGAAGAGAGGAGCCTCTAAGTGTAGCAATATGGTTACATTTAATGAAGGTACAACATTTAGCAACTTATTGCTACACTAGGAGGCGCCTCTCTTCTCTTTTATACTCTGTAGCTCCTGCTCCAATTGTGGATGGACATTTTATGGTTACACAACCTATCACATTGCTATAATCTTTTTATATGGGCTATAAACAGAAGGACTTATGAATAAATGGTTATGGAACGAATCATCTGATTTTCCATTATTTCTTATGGGGAAATTTGCTTTGATATACAAGTGCTTTGGATTACAAGCATGTTTCCGGAACGAATTATGCTCGCAATCCAAGGTTTTACTGTAATAATAATTTATTCTGGCTGTTGAAATGAATGAACACTCAAGTGCTAACTGCGCCTAGCGTTTAGGCGCGTTCCCCGTTTTTTTTTTCTTTGCTCAACTGCTCCTCTCCTGAACACAATGGTGGTGCATTTTTTTCAGCCTCTAAACGCTTCTTTTTTTATAAGCCTTTAAACACCTAGGCCCAGATTCACAGAGAGCAGGCGCACATTACGCCGCCGTAGAGTAACCAATGTACGCTACGCCAACACAGCACAGAGAGGCAAGCAATGCATTCAGCAAGCTATTGCTCCCAACGCTGCGCCAGCGTGGCGTGGGATTCAAAGGCGTATACCGGCGTAGGTGGAAGTGGGCGTGACCCATGCAAATGAGGCGTGACCCCATGCAAATGATGGGCTGAGCGCCAGACAGATACCCCTATCAGACACCATGCTCCCAGCCTAAATGTGCGCCCACTCTACGCCGGCGTAAGCAAGATACGTTGGCGGGGTGTAGCCTGGTTTTAGGCGCATCTCTGTTTGTGGGTCTGGCGCACAGATACGACAGCGCACATTTGCACTTACGTCGGCGTAACTTGTTATATGTCGGCGTAAGTGCTTTGTGAATCTGGGCCTTAATGCCCCGTACACACGATCTGGCTCTTGCCCAACCAAACTCACATCGGAATTCTGACGGAATTCCATCGGAGGAAAAGAGAACATGTTCTCTATGTAAACTCCGATGGAATTCCTCGGAATATCCGAGGAAAAAACTCAGATAGCCATACACACGGTCGGAATTTCCGATGGAAATTTTTTTTATACGTCCTGTGTGCATGAGACCTTAGAGCCCTTTCACACTTACAGCGCTGCCACATTTTTTAAGCACTCTTCGGCCGCTAGCGGGGTAAAAGCAACTTTTAACCCCCCCCCCCCCCCCCTGCTAACGGCCGAATTAAGGGTCAGTGCAGCATATTCATTCATCCATGTCTAGGGTGAGGCATTGCATTTCGTTTCATCACTCCCCATAGGGTTTATTTTCGCTTTCATTTTCGTGGGACAATGTAGGGACTTGAAGGGAAATTCCTCTGAGCTATTAACTGCAGAAAAACTCCAAGCATGATGCAAGATGTGCATGAATAGATTTATTAATATATGGAAAAGTTTTAGGATAATTAGCTTGATGATTTTCTTTAAACTATCCGGTATGCATGAGTTCAATGAACATACACTTCTAAAAACAAATCATCACATTTATATCAACCAGAAACAGATGTAACTGTAACAAAAACAAATAAACACAGTTGTGCTCATAAGTTTACATACCCTGGCAGAATTTATGATTTCTTGGCCATTATTCAGAGAATATGAATTATAACACAAAAACTTTTCTTTCACTCATGGTTAGTGTTTGGCTGAAGCCATTTATTATCAATCAACTGTATTTACTATTTTTAAATCATAATGAAAACAGAAACTACCCAAATGACCCTGATCAAAAGTTTACATACCCTGGTGATTTTTTTTAGTTTGAATGGCTATTAAAGGTAACCATCCTTGCCTGTGATCTGTTTGCTTGTAATTAGTGTGTGTGTGTGTGTGTATAAGGTGGGGTTCACACTGGTACGACACAACAGTCGTACCACTTTGGATCCGACTTTGCCCTGCGACTTGAAGTTCGACATGCGTCTGACTTCAATTAACAGGGATCCGACTTTGATCCCCGACAATACCAGGCACTGCACCTGGTATGAATCTTAAAGGAGTTCTCCAAGCTAAAACTTTTAACCCCCGCTGTGCCCGGGCTGTAAAACTATACAAAATAAACTTTCACTTACCTGCCTACGATCCCCCGTTGTTCCGATATCGCCGTCCCGTTCTCCGGTCCCGGTCTCTTCCACTTCCTGCGGGTCGGTGACTCACAGTGCGCTCAGCCTATCAGCAACCGCGACGGGACATTGCTGCAGCCGCTGATAGGCTGAGCGCACTGTGAGTCACCGACCCGCAGGAAGTGGAACAGACCGGGACCGGAGAACGGGACGGCGATATCGGAACAACGGGGGATCGTAGGCAGGTAAGTGAAAGTTTATTTTGTATAGTTTTACAGCCCGGGCACAGCGGGGGTTAAAAGTTTTAGCTTGGAGAACTCCTTTAAGACCTGGTTCACACTGGGGCGACTCCGCCGCCTGACAAGTCGCGTCCCGTTCTATTCAATAGAACCGTTCTAATAGGAGCGACGCAAGTCGCTCCGACTTAGAAAAAGGTTCTTGTACGACTTTGGGGGCGACTTGCATTGACTTCTATACAGAAGACATTTTGCAAGTCGCCTCTGAAGTAGTCTTCAGGTCGCCTTGCCGAGTCGCCCCCAAAGTCGTGCCGCCCCTGTGTGAATGGGCTTTTAGGAGGAACTCCATGTCAAATTTAAAAAACAAAAACAAAACAGTCATGGGTTCCCCCTACAAGGGCATACCAGGCCCATTAGTCTGGAATGAATTTTAAGGGGAACTCTCACACGAAAAAATGGCGTGGGGTTCACCCCAAAATCCATACCAGATAATTATCTGAGTACGCAGCCCAGCAGGTTTGGAAAGGTAGTGGGGACAAGCGAGCGTGCCCCCCTCCTGAACCATACCAGGCCACATGCTCTCAACATGGGGGGGTGGGTGCTTTGGGGCCCCATACCCTAAAGCACCTTGTCCCCATGTTGATGAGGACAAGGGCCTCTTCCCGACAACCCTGGCTGTTGGTTGAATCTGGAAGCCCCCTTTAACAAAAGAACCCCCAGATCTCGCCCCCCCCACCCTATGTGAATGAGTAAGGGGGTACATTGTACCCCTACCCATTCACCTAAAAAAAAAGTGTCAAGAATAAAACACAGTACACAGGTTTTTAAAGTAATTTATTAAGCAGATCTGGCATCTCTTCTGGCTTCTCCCCTGCCTGGCTCTTCTGCCTCCTCCGCTGATGTCTTCTGCCTCTGCCGGTTCTTCTCCCCTCCCCAGATCTTCTCCACTCTCTCTCTGGTTCTCCTCACTCTGGGCAAAAACAAATGTTATTAGGCTATTTCATGTGCTGGTCAAATGTTTTCATTTGAATTTAATTGGAAAATGCCACATTTGGCCCCTCGATGAGAACATTTCTGTGCTACTTTGTGGCATCTAGTGGCCAAATGCTGTGATTTCCATTTTAAAACATTGAAAAGCATTCAACCAGCACAGGAAATAGCCTAGTAACATTAGTTTTTATACCCCATATCCACAGGAAAAAAAAATATTTCCCCAGTATGTGCACCCACTGCATAATATTTGGTTAAAGCAGAGTTCCGCCTGGGTAAAAAAAATAATAAAAGTCAGCAGCTACAAATACTGTAGCTGCTGACTTTTAATATAAGGACACTTACCTGTCCTGGGAGCCGGCGATGTTGGCACCAGAAGCTTACACGTAACTTGGCTCCTGGTGCTGGCGCAGGCATCATTACTAAGGAAAACAGGAAGTGAAGCTGCGTGAGTGGCGCTGCACTTTCTGAATGGTCCCTGCTGTCTTTTCGGACCTGTGTGTCTCCCAGAAGGCAGCAGGGGGGAGGGGCCGGACATTACGTAGTTCGCCACACTTTCCCCAGAAGTGGGTGCAGATATCTAGATTTGACAAATATCTGTTCCCCCCTGAAAGGTGCCAAATGTGGCACCTGAGGGGGTGAGGAATCCGATCAGCGTGGGTGGAACTCCGCTTTAAGATCCTTCAAAAATGTTTTTTTTTTTTAATATTCAATTTGTGAATGATATCATTTCCTGAATGCAAACTAAATATGCTAATACAGTAAAAATGTGTTCATTCGCGAGTAAATTTGCATCCTGCTTATTTGAACTTTCTCTTTTTTGCGGTCAAAAACGAACATCTATTTGACCAAACTAATGATTAGAAAATTGTAAATATGTTCTTAAAATAAAACATTTCTAAGCCCTTTCACCCTCAGGTGTTTTTTAGGCATTTTAGCACTAGAAATAGCCTCTAAATAGCCTCTAAATAGCACCTGAAAACCACCTCCCATTCTTAGTGTGTCTTGTTACACTGGGGCGGTACACTTGTGGGACATTAGCAAAAGTCTTGCAAGCACATCTTTGGAGCGGTTTGGGAGCGCTGTATACAGCACTCCCAAAAAGCCCTGCCCATTGAAATGAATGGGCAGTGCTTCCAAAGCGCCTGAAACATGGGCGTGTTTAACCCCTTCTTTGGGGTTAAAAGCGCTGCTTAAACGGTGGTAAATCGCTTGCTAAAAAAAAATGGAGTTTTAGCACCCCCATGCCCCAGTGTGAGAGGGGTGCAACTAAATTCTATTAGTGTATAGTCAGCTTCAGAGTCCAATACTACTTACTGGAGAGATTTTGGGCCAGATTCACAAAGAGATACGACGGTGTATCTCCAGATACACCGTCGTATCTCTGACTTACACTGGTCCTATCTATGCGTTTGATTCATAGAATCAGTTACGCATAAATATGGCTAAGATCCGACTTCGGATCTTATTTTCAATTTGAAAATGGCGCCGGGGGCGTTCCCGCTGATTTACGTTGAATAATATGTAAATCAGCAAGATACGCAAATTCACGAACGTACGCGGACCCGACGCAGTGTTCTTACGTCGTTTCCGTAGCGGCTTTCCCGGCGTATACTTACCCCTGCTTCTATGAGGCGCAGCCAATGTTAAGTATAGCCGCCGTTCCCGCGTCGATTTTGAATTTTCTTACGTCGTTTGCGTACGCCAAATCAGAAACACGCGCGTCGCAAGTTACGCTCACGTCGAAACCAGCAATGCACGCCGGGAAATTCCGCGGACGGCGCATGCTCATTTTAATCGGCGCGGGAACGCGCCTGATTTAAATAGTACACTCCCCCTAGCCGCGGAATTTGAATTCCGCCGGGGGATTTGCGATCCGCCGCCGCAAGTTTGGAGGTAAGTGGCTTGTGAATTACCCACTTGCCTCCCAAACTTGCGGGAGCGGATCTTAAATCAGGTAGATCGAGCGGATCTAAAGATCCGCTGATCTACGTGAATCTGGCCCTTTGTCTCTTATCCTGTTGTATTTTGGGGATAGAATATGAAGGGAAATCTCCTCAATGTGACAAGTATTTTAAACCTTCCATACTCCATTCAATACTAAAAAGTTTTGTCTATATTTGCATTTATGAGTATTGTAACGGAAAGTCCCACACTCCACTTGAGTGCTTCCGTCATATACCGCTTCCCATCAGTCTGGATATAGATATCAGATATTCCAGCTGCTCTCAACACACAACGAGACAAGACTTGTTCGTGTGCTAAATATGGAGGCCCGGATTCACATACATTGGCGCATATTTATACCGGCGTAGCGTATCCAATATACGCTACGCCGACGTCGCGCAGAGAGGCAAGCACCGAATTCACAAAGCACTTGCCTCCCAAACTGCGCTGGGTTCCCTCAGCGCAAGCCGTCGTAAGTGGAAGTGGGCATGAGCCATGCTAATGAGGCGTGACCCCATGCAAATGATGGGCCGAGTGCCATACAAGTACTTAAAACGAATGGCGCATGCGCCGTCCCGTGGACGTATCCCAATGCGCATGCTCAGAATCACGTCGGAACTACTCCCTAAGATACGACGGATCACTGCCTACGACGTGAACGTAACCTACGCCCAGCCCTATTCACGAGATACGTTGGCGTAAGTGCTTTGTGAATCCGGGCCGGAGTGTTTAATAGAACCAAGAATACAGTCTTATATACAGTTTAAAGAGGAGGTAACTAGAACATAAATTAACATGAGCTAATTAACTAATTATTTACCCAGACAAGGTGACTCCGAGATATGACCTGTCAAAGTAGACGTCCCGTCTCCGCTCACCTGCTATACAATACACACTATCTTAAGTGTAAACACAGGACATCTTCACACAATAGCAGGGTCAATTAGCACAGAGAACAGAGAGATGGCTGGAGGCGATGGCATTAGCATCTAACAATATGAATGAGTCACTCTTGCAATTAACCTGTTGAGTTCAGAATCAACAACCAGTAAATAGTTCTGGAATATATTGTGGATAATAATTACATAATACTCCCATCTCAGGTAGTCCCAAGATATAATTTCTCAGTATATGTCCCTAGTGGACATAGGATGATTTTAGACATAAGAGGGTCCGGTGATGTCCCGGGTGAGTCTGTCACATTTCTCCCACCATCAAAAGTCGACTAACAAGGTCCCAGACCTCCACCTGGTCTGGACATGCGTTAGTCGGACAATGAGAACTC